>NC_143024.1:59409482-59674482 GCF_057628025.1 Oncorhynchus mykiss | reverse complement strand
CCAGAAATGTTCCATATGCACAAAAAGCTTATTTCTATACAATGTTGAGCACAAATTTGATTACATCCCAGTTAGTGAGCATTTCTCCTTTGCCAAGATAATCCACCTGACAGGTGTGGCATATCAAGAAGCTCATTAAACAGCATGATTATTACACAGGTGTACCTTGTGCTGTGGACAATAAAAGGCCACTAAAATGTGCAGTTTTTCCACTTAACACAATACCACAGATGTCTCAAGTTGAGGGAGCGTGCAATTGGCATGCTGACTACAGGAATGTCCAACAGAGCTGTTGCCAGAGAATTTCATTTTCGTTTCTCTACCATAAGCCGCCTCCAGCATCATTTTACAGAATTTGGCAGTACGTCCGACTGGCCTCACAACCGCAGACCATGTGTAATCACGCCAGCCCACGACCTCCACATCCAGCTTATTCACCTATGGGATCCTCTGAGGGGTATTTCTGTCTGTAATAAAACCCTGTTGTTGGAAAAAACCCATTCTGATTGGCTGGGCCTGCCTCCCTAGTAGGTGGGCCTAGCTTCCAAGTGGCTGGGCCTACGCCCTCCTGAGCCCCTGCCCAGTCATGTGAAATCCATAGATTAGGGGCCTAATTAATTTATTTCAATTGACTGATTTCCTTATATGAACTGTAACTCAGTAAAATCTTTGAAATTGTTATGTTTTGTTCAGTATAATATATATATATATATATATATATATATATATATATATATATATATAACATGACTACAAAAAATATTGTTCAATACTTCAATCATTTTCACGACACGCATTTCCAGATCCACCTGGAGAATTAAAGTTGAATGTTTCCCTGAAAATACATACAGTATCAAATTCTTACTGCTTTGGGGGAGACGTGTACAGAAGGCCTACATGTAGATACTGTATGTCAACATACTTGCACCATGCCAAGTCCCTGTGTTTTATAAAAACAAAATAATACAAGTGAAAAATCAAGATTAAATTATTGCTTTATTATATTTAAACCTACATACTGTACAATATCATTTCATAGGTCTAGATGTGTACAATTTCAAAGTAATATCTTAAGACGACGACTGTAAAATGTACCATTCAACTCTTACAATTTAAATATACGATCAAGAGTGGATTCTAGTCCCGTTGCAAACGCAGGTGTCATGTGACATCCAGCCCAGCGCGTGTAATTCATGGCGTGGCAACAAAGACATGAATAAACCATGAATTAAGCCTAGAGGTGTTTCATTGGGCAGCCACTGTCTGCTAGTGTCAATTGCTGGCTTCACTCTCCCTCTGGCAATGAGTGAAAAGGTGGCTTTTCATATGGTCTTGGGGAACTTCCGCGTTGCAGTAGGCACAGATATCAGGGCTGTTGTTGATCTGTTGTTGTGGCTTCGCACTCACGGCCTGTGCTGCTGCTGCTACTGCATCACAAAGCTCAGGGCTCCACAGAGGCTACACGGAGGGACAAACACACCACTTATACTCCATTATTCATACACTTTGCATTGCTTACACTCACCCACTTACAGTTGGCCATGTGCTTGGGTCTTTCACTGAGGAAAGATCTGTTGCTCCGGGGAATACAAGCAAAGCAGTGTCCCACTTGAACCCACTTTCTCAACATCTATAGTTCCTGCCCCACTACACGTACTATTGTAATGCTGTGCATTTGCTACAGTAGGGTTGAGTAGTTACTTGTTCCTGGCATTGTTAATGCCCGAGGCAACGTTTGTTAAGTTAGAAACAGAGAAATCCAAACAATGAAATGTTCGACCATCGGTGTAGGTGTTAATCACAACCCAGATACTTGTCCGAACAAAGGTGCATTTCTTCCGTGTGATTTTTAACCAAAAGCCTGGTTAAGCAATACCCAACAAAGAATACATGACAGCTAAAGATCTATTTGAGGTACACATCCAGCAATATGGGACTCAGATGAGCAAAGAAATCTGGGAGGCCAATTGCTGTGTATTATCAAAATATGTAATAAATCAATAGATATAATTGTGCATACACAACCTCACAAGGGTGCAGTTGCACTGATAATGGTAGTCATAAAATATATGTTACCTTGGTTCTGACATCAACATGGACTTATATAACCAACTACACTACTGCATGGGGGGGGAAAAGCATTATCATCCAAAACAATTGGTGTGTTTTATGATCATTTGTTACTTCTCGAATTGCTTATTTTATGTCAATGACAAATAGTAAGGTAGACACATTGTAATAAATATGCAACAATCAATGTTGTACACATAGGCCTATCACATCTCAACTCACCTGTTTTAGCAGGTATACATCTACTGAATCTAACCAATTAAATGGCATTTCCATGTTAGTTTTAACCTCTTGAGTGTAGGGGGCAGTATTTTGATGTTTGGATGAAAAACGTACCCAAATGAAACTGCCTATTTCTCAGGCCCAGAATCTATAATATGCATATAATTAATTGTCAGATTATGATAGAAAACACTCTAAAGTTTCCAAAACTGTCAAAATATTGTCTGTGAGTATAACAGAACTGATATTGCAGGCGAAAACCTGAGGAAAATCCAACCCGGAAGTGCTGTTTTCCCTGAAAGCTCTCTGTTCCATTGCCTGCCTTCGCTCCATTTAAAGGGATATCATCCATATTCCTTTTTCTATGGCTTCCCCATGGTGTGAACAGTCTTTAGACATAGTTTCAGGCTTTTCTTTTGAAAAATGATCAAGAATAATCACATCGTGTCATTGTATGGCTGGGTGCCAGCAGCGTTTTGCATGCGCAACAGCTTGGAGCAGACATTTCTCTCTCTCCTATTGAAGAAGCTACAGTCCCGGTTGAAATATTATTGATTATATATTTCAAAAACAACCTGAGGATTGATTATAAAAAACTTTGACATGTTTCTACGAACTTTACGGATACTATTTGGAATTTTCGTCTGCAATGTCGTGACCGCTCGAGCCTGTGGATTTCTGAACATGACGTGCCAACCAAATGGAGGTATTTTGGATATAAAAATCATCTTTATGGAACAGAAGGAACATTTATTGTGTAACTGGGAGTATCGTGAGTGCAAACATCCGAAGATCATCAAAGGTAAGCGATTCATTTTTATTGCTTTTCTGATTTTCGCGACCAATCTACTTGGCTGCTAGCTGTTTGTAATGTTTTGTCTACTGAGAGAGATGTCCTTACATAAACGCTTGGTATGCTTTCGCCGAAAAGCTTTTTTGAAATCTGACAGGCCAGGTGGATTAACAACAAGCTAAACTGTGTTTTGCTATATTGCACTTGTGATTTCATGAAAATTAAATATTTTTAGTAATTTAATTTGAATTTGGCGCTCTGCAATTCAGCGGATGTTGACGATAATGATCCCGCTAACGGGATGGGTGCATCAAGAAGTTTGGCGCTCTCAACTCGGTAATCAGAGAAAAATGGGCCTTTTATTGTGATCAACAACTTTCATCGATGTGCTAGGTTGTCTTTCACTACTTATATGCTCTCTCTCTCTCTCTCCCATTCATTTTCCAGAACAAATCAGGTGTTGTGAATTTCCTACATTTACCTGCTGCAAATAAAGGAAAGAGCATTTCCCACGAATCTCACCTGCAGGGGTCCACGCACACTCTCGTGTGAGAGTGAGGTGGAGGGGGAGGTGGGGTGAGAGGGAGATGTAGGATACAGGAATGGGATGGCCAGCTCCATAGACGATTCCTCTATGATGGCAGGGATACTGCTGAATGCTGCCCGTTGCCTTGGCATAGACAGGTCAAAGTGTTTCTCTGGAGCGCTGTTCAGGAACTCGTATTCACTGTCTGTGGAGGGGGGGAACTTGACGCTGAGTCTGGTGAGGGAGTCCACTAGGTCTCTGTCCTCTTGGCTGGCACCACGGGATGCTAGGGACGTGGGCGGGTGCTGGAGGATGACCCCTGGCCTTAAGGCTGAGGGGAAGGGCCTCTCCGCCTGCTCCACGGTCACGTCTGTACACTGAATGGGCATGGAGAACTGCTGCTCTGTCGAATGGCAAACACAAGGCTTTTTTCATACTGTTTATGTAACATTATCGACAGTCACTTGCAACATTGAGATATTAACTTACGCTATTGAGTAGCGATTAGTTCAAGTAATGATGAATAATCAGGTAATAATGAATAACGTCGAGAACCTTTTCCCTGTTTAATTTAATCTTCTAATTTCACACAATAAGTATAATAGGAGCCTTTTTTTTTATTTCATTCCAACTTGTTTTTCATTCAACTAACCAGTGCTACATCACAGCATGTGTCTGTGGAATAATGAAACATGTTTATCTGCTTATTCTATTTCTACACAGGTAGGTGGGTGGGCGGGCCATGGGTCAATAGGCATTAATGTACGGTTCAGCTTAATGTGTTGCTATATAATTGTGTACAGGAATCAAGCTAAAGCTACAATATATAATTACTAATACAGTGTTATGACATATCCAAAGCAATTGTAAGTCAACATATTTTCTCTATTGTAATTAAATTAGAGTCAAGCTGGGCATGAGTTCAGGCAATGGGTGCCTTTCAACAGTGCTGGAATAATAAGCAATTTCTACAATCTAAAATGACTATTGTGCGGACTAATATTACCATTTGCCATGTAATTTCCTTTGTAGATTTTTTTCAGGTGATCTTTTTGTCTCCGGGTTAATGTCTGTATCTGCTGGAATTTCCCCTGAAGAGCTTGAAACGCCTCAAAAACATCTTTTCTGAGAGACAAATAAATACGTAAGTAAGAATACTTAATTTTTGTCTGAAAAGCAGTTAAGATACCGGTGACTAAGGCACATACTTCTCAAAACTGCTGTTTACAGGTGCTGTGTGTGGTGAAGGTGACACAATCATTGCAGTTTCCATGTTCCCTTCCTGAAAAACAGACACACATGGCATTGAGGACTTACATGGCAAGAGAATATCCACCATTCAAACTGAAAATGATCTATTCATTATTGTTAATGAATCTACTAAAATGGTTGCTGCCTTGTGATCGATTAGGGAATTATTTCTCAACAATAAAGCTGGTGGCTTATAACGGCCTCAGACCCTGAGGTTTGGTGATGTTATCCTCTACCGCCACCTGTTGATGAAAGACTGTATGTGTGTATCCATTCTTTTAAAATTATACATGATAATGAGTTTTGATTATGTTAGAAAATTACAAATTCATATTTTCTCCAAAACACATGTTTGTTTGTTTTTTTGATTAAGGGGGGAAAATAATGCTTTTGCATTAGTCAAACAGGTTCAGTGAATTTGTTATTCGGCTAAAAATTTGAACTTGCGACCTTTATTAGAGTGAAGCAACAAGATGAAAGATGACCGATGTCACAGGAAGTGGAGCTGTTGTATTGTGCATTGGCATGAGCTCTGCTACTGCTCCCAGGCCCTGCAGAAACAGAATATCTACAAGCAATGTACAATTTGTGAACAACGTATGTTTGTGTGTGTGTGTGGCTGTATGTGTGCTCTCTTTAAAAAAAAAGGTAGGATATTGAGCTCATTTGAGAGAAAACAAAAACTAAATAATTATGAGGCAGCAACCGGGGATGCCATGTTCGCACCCTATCCAGAGCGTGAATCCCTGAATGAGACATGCAGCCCCCTAAACGCAACAAAGTCAAACTTTTTTTTTGGGTGGGGGGGGGTCTCTAAATAATGCTCATTTAACCATTATCCTATTTATTTTAAATGCTATTTTTACTGCTACAGTGGCAAATATTAAAATAAAAGCTTATTTCAAATTAAACAAACACCCCCATGTCATGATTTAAACATCCCCCCCCCCCCCCCCCCCCATGTCCCTTTTCAGGTGTCCCTTTTCTTTCTACAAAAAAGGCCCTTCTGTCAGCAAGATGATTCAATATATTCAGGCTACAAGAGTGTAGACCAAACGACAAATCGGCAAATGTCATTACACTTTTTGTTGTTTTGTAACAGACGTCCCTTTTCATTCATCAAATGGCACAGTGCACACAACATGTTTGGATGCTGGAATTATTTTGGAGTGGATAAACATGTGCAAGTAGCCTACTTTTAGATTTGTTTGACAATAAGATGAAAATATCATGACTGGTTGTGTTCATGACAATTAAAAGGGAATACATTATTTTTACCGTTAAATGACATGTTTTTTCTATATTTACTTATTCTTTCACACATAGTAGGTCCCGTGAAAAAAATGGCGACACCCCAAATGTCACAATATAAATCGCACTCTGACCCTATCACATCCTTGCATTTTGCCTGTCTGCATCATATTTGTAAACATAAATAAACAATATCTAATTATCCTCTAATGTGGATTGTATTACTAATTGTGTTAAACATGGTTACCAAGTAATGAATCTTCCGGAAGGAGCTGCTTGGGTTGTCGAAGAGATGGTTGGAAGAAGACAGGGTTTCCTCTTCCTGTTTTCTAGGAACATCCTCACCTTTCACCTCTCCTAACAATCAAATAAGATACAAAAAATAGATAATGTAGCAGCCCAACCACAGTCAACACGGGAAGTCTCATTTGAGATGGGAAGTGTACAATGTCCTGAAACAGCAATAATATTTCTTACAGCACAATTTATCTCCAGGGGAACCGAAAATGTAACAAAATGCATGCACATGCCCAATATAGACTACAGTTGAACTGTTTATTTCACTATAGTTCAACTGTATGGTATAGAATGTCAGAATATGTAATCATGCAAACAATAGTTTTAAGAAAACAATTATGATTGTCATGTACCTGAAGGTTGCTTAGTTGCTGCTATCAACTGAACTTTGAGTTTTGAAATCAACTGCTGCTGGTCTTCTATCTGTTTCTGAAGTTTCTGAGTGTGCCGTTGATAATATTCATTCTGCAAAAGTTAACCTTCCATTACATATCAAATGTCATCACTTACTAGGTAGGTAGCCTTTTGTAGCCTCTATTGTAAATGACTGCAATTACCATGCTACAGCACTTAATTATATCAAAGCACTGTATAGAAGGCATCGCACTGGATGGGGTTGAAGTCTCAAAGGTAAATTAGAAGAGTTTGTTTTCTATCGCAATGATTTAGGTATAATACCGTCTTCTGTAGTTCCCTTTTGGCGCTGTCTCGCTCGATAGAGGCCTGGCGGTAAGCTTCAAATGCCTTGTTGAGCTGGTCTCCAATATTCCTCTCCATGCCGTGCGCTCCACAATCATTACTGACACGGCAGTCATGGGCCCTGTGGCAACATATCACACAACCAATGTTTAGGGGCACAATGCAGCATTAAAGCACATTATCACATGATTTGCTGTAAAAACGAAGTCCTCCTCGCTAATCATGAAACTGGGGCCAGTGCTTACTTCTCTTTTACGCCTGGACTTGCTAATTTTAGAAAGGTACAGTAAACATTTCAGGATGATCATAAGTGCCCTGTGTAGAAATAGCCTCTTGATGAGAAAGCAAAAACAGCCAAAATATCTACTAAAGAAATAAATGTTTTAGTACTCATGATAATAAGAACATCACTTAAATAAATTGACGACAACTATTGACACTAATGTAATATTGAATATTATATATATATATTTTTAAACCAATAAATTAGTTGACATTATTGAATGGCATCATTCATTACTAATCAATGATTCTTTGGTTCATACATGACCAATGGCTGCAACAACTGTACTAAATAATAGGTTTCATAAATTATAATGAAATGTACAATATTTGGGGTAAATGTACCTCAATGTTGTTATTATAATAGCTAATACCAAATAACCTACTGTATCTCTATCAATACAATTGCATTATGACATGATCAATACATTAAGATACTAATACAATAAAGTCAATTGCCAATGACCTAAACCAGGGGTCTTCAACCTTTTCTTGCCCAGGGAGCCCCTCCCAGGCACACCGGCGACCCAGGGTCCCCCAACATACATTAGGGGTAAAAAATAAATTAAATAAAAGGTCTTAGCATCAGGTGAATGATAATGGCAAGGAGAAGTAATCAACATTTTAAAATAAATAGATTTGGAATATAGTTTTTCATTATTTTGACTTCCACACATTATAATTGGAAGAGTTAAACAAAGGTTAGCCATGTGCTGACAAATCTATGTCCAAGTCAAGAAAGCTTACCAGCAGCCAGTGGCACTTGCCAAACCAGTAGCCTATTTGAGGGTCGTTTTTCAAGGCCTATGAAGGTGAACCTTCACACCAGTCTGAGGTCCCAAGCATTCTGGGGCAGGTTTTCATCAAGGACCTCTGTACTTTGCTCTATTAATTTTTCCCTCGATGCTGACTATTCTCCCAGTCCCTGCCACTGAAAAACCATCATGCTTCCTCCAGACGTGACGCTTGGCATTCAGGCCAAAGAGTTCAATCTTGCTTACATCACACCAGAGAATCTTGTTGGTCATAGTCAGAGTCCTTAGGTGGAGACTGTCATGTGCATTTTACTGAGGAGTGGCTTCCGTCTGGACACTCCACCATAAAGGCCTGTTTGGCGGAGTGCTGCAGAGATGGTTGTCCTTCTGGAAGGTTCTCCAATCACCCCAGAGGAACTCTGGAGCTCTGAAAAGTGACCATTGGCCATTGGCCACATCCCTAACCAAGGTCCTTCTCCCCCGATTGCACAATTTGGCCATGGGAACAGCTCTAGGGAGAGTCTTGGTGGTTCCAAACTTTTTTCATTCAATAATAATAATAATAATAATAATAATAATAGAGGCCACTTGGGAACTTGTCTTATTGGGAACCTTCAATGCGGAAGTCATTTTTTATTACCCTTCCCCAGATCTGTGCCTCAACAAACCTGTCTCGGAGCGCTAAGGACAATTCCTTCGACGTCATGCACTGTCAACTGTGGGAACTTATATAGAAAGGTGTGTCCCTTTCCAAATCATGCCCAATCAATTGAATTTACCACAGGTGGACTCCAATGAAGTTGTAGAAACATCTCAAGGATGATCAATGGAAACAGGATGCACCTGAGCTCAATTTCGATTCTAAAAGCAAATGGTCTAAAACCTTATTTAGGTAAGTTATCGTTTTTTTATTTGTAATAAATTAGCAAAAATATTGTGTGTAGATTGATGGGAGAGAAAAAAACAATGTAATCCATTGTAGAATAAGGCTGTAATGTAACAAAATGTGGAAAAAGTCAAGGGGTCTGAATACTTTCCAAATGTATCATATACACTACCGTTCAAAAGTTTGGAGTCACTCTAGAAATGTCCTTGTTTTTGAAAGAAAAGCACATTTTTTGAACATTAAAATAACATCAAATTGATCAGAAATACAGTGTAGACATTGTTAATGTTGTAAATTACTATTGTAGCTGGAAATGGCAGAATTTTTATGGAATGTCTACATAGGCATACAGAGGCCCATTATCAGCAACCATCACTCCTCTGCTCCAATGGCACGTTGTGTTAGCTAATCCAAGTGTATCATTTTAAAAGGCTAATTGATCATTAGAAAACCCTTTTGCAATTATGTTAGCACAGCTGAAAAGTGTTGGTCTGATTAAAGAACCAATAAGACTGGCCTTCTTTAGTCTAGTGTCTGGAGTGTCTGGAGCATCAGCATTTCTGGGCTGATTACAGGCTCAAAATGGCCAGAATCAAACACTTACTTCTGAAACGTGTCACTCTATTCTTGTTTGGAGAAATGATGGCTATTCCAATGCGAGACATTTTCAAGAAACTGAAGATCTCGTACAATGCTGTGTACTACTCCCTTCACAGAACAGCGCAAACTGGCTCGAACCAGAATAGAATGAGGAGTGGGAAGCCCCGGTGCACAACTGAGCAAGAGGACAAGTACATTAGAGTGTCTAGTTTGAGAAATAGACGACTCACAAGTCCTCAACTGGCAGCTTCATTAAATAGTACCCACAAAACACCAGTCTCATCGTCAACAGTGAAGAGGCGATTCCGGGATGCCGGCCTTCTAGGCAGTTGCAAAGAAAAAGACATCTCAGACTGGCCAGTAAAAATAAAATATTAAGAAGGGAAAAAACAGATAGAGGAACTCTGCCTAGAAGGCCAGCATCCCAGAGTCGCCTCTTCCCTGTTGACGTTGAGACTGGTGTTTCAGGATTGGTGGGTCCCCTGTGGGATGGTTGAGCTAACATAGGCTAATGCGATTAGCATGAGGTTGTAAGTAACAAAAACATTTCCCAAGACATAGACATATTTGAAATTGGCAGAAAGCTTAAATTCTTGTTAATCTAACTGCACTGTCAAATTTACAGTAGCTATTACAGTGAAAGTACACCATGCTATTGAGGAGAGTGCACTGTTTTGTACATTTGGGCAGTCTTGATACAACATTTTGAACAGAAATGCAATGATTCATTGGATCAGAAAAAACTTTGTAAATACCTAAAATGCATTTTGGGCTGGAATAAAACATTATGGCCTTTCTCTTGCATTTCAAAGATGGTACAAAACAAGTTTTATTATCTTTTACCAGATCTAATGCGTTATATTCTCCTACACTCCTTTCACATTTCCACAAACTTCAAAAAGTGTTTCCTTTCAAATGGTAGCAAGAAAATGCATATCCTTGCTTCAGGGGCTGAGCTACAGGCAGTTAGATTTGGGTATTTAATTTTAGACGAAAATTGAAAAAAAGAGACCGATCCTTAAAAGTTTAGTCAGAACAACAGTTTTCAGCTGTGCTAACAATTGCAAAGGGGTTTTCTAATTATCAATTAGCCTTTTAAAATGATAAACTTGGATTAGCTAACACAACATGTCATTGGAACACAGGAGTGATGGTTGCCGATAATGGGCCTCTGAACATCTATGTACAGTTGAAGTCGGAAGTTTACATACACCTTAGCCAAATACAGTTAAACTCAGTTTTTCACAATTCCTGACATTTAATCCTAGTAAAAATCACATTCCCAGTGGGTCAGAAGTTTACATACACTCAATTAGTATTTGGTAGCATTGCGTTTAAATTGTTTAACTTGGGCCAAATGTTTCAGGTATGCTTCCACAAGCTTCCCACAATAAGTTGGGTGAATTTTGGCCCATTCCTCCTGACAGAGCTGGTGTAACTGAGTCAGGTTTGTAGGCCTCCTTAATCACACACACTTTTTCAGTTCTGCCCACAAATGTTCTATAGGATTAAGATCAGGGCTTCGTGATGGCCACTCCAATACCTTGACTTTGTTGTCCTTAAGCCATTTTGCCAAAACTTTGGAAGCATGCTTGGGGTCATTGTCCATTTGGAAGACCCATCTGCGACCAAGCTTTATCTTCCTGACTGATGTCTTGAGATGTTGCTTCAATATATCCACATAATGTTTCTCCCTCATGATGCCATCTATTTTGTGAAGTGCACCAGTCCCTCCTGCAGCAAAGCACCCCCACAACATGATAATGCCACCCCGTGCTTCACGGTTGGGATGGTGTTCTTCGGCTTGCAAGCGTCCCCCTAATTCCTCCAAACATAACGATGGTCATTATGGCCAAACAGTTCTATTTTTGTTTCATCAGACCAGAGGACATTTCTCCAAAAAGAATGATTTTTGTCCCCATGTGCAACTCCAAACCGTAGTCTGGTTTTGGAGCAGTGGCTTCTTCCTTGCTGAGCGGCCTTTCAGGTTATATCAATATACGAGTCATTTTACTGTGGCTATAGATACAACCTATGACGGCTGTGTGGTCCCATGGTTTTTATACTTGCGTACTATTGTTTGTACAGATGAACATGGTACCTTCAGGCATTTGGAAATTGCTCCCAAGGATGAACCAGACTTGTGGAGGTCTACAATTTTTTTTCTGAGGTCTTGGCTGATTTATTTTGATTTTCCCATGATGTCAAGCAAAGAGGCACTGAGTTTGAAGGTAGACCTTGAAATACATCCACAGGTACACCTCCAATTGACTCAAATGATGTCAATTAGCCTATCAGAAGCTTCCAAAGTCATGACATCATTTTCTGGAATATTCCAAGCTGTTTAAAGGCACAGTCAACTTAGTGTTTGTAAACTTCTGACCCAATGGAATTATAAGTGAAATAATCTGTCTGTAAACAATTGTTGGAAAAATTACTTACAGACTTGCCAAAACTTTAGTTTGTTAATAACCTCTTTGGGCTGAGATCCCGCTAATGGGATTGATATGACAACAGCCAGTGAAAGTGCAGGGCGCCATATTCAAAACAACAGAAATCCCATAATTAAAACTCCTCAAACATACAAGTATTTTACACCATTTTAAAGATACACTTCTTGTTAATCCCACCACAGTGTCCGATTTCAAAAAGGCTTTACAGCGAAAGTAAACCAAACGATTATGTTAGGTCAGAGCCAAGTCACAGAAAAACACAACCATTTTTCCAGCCAAAGAGAGGAGTCACAAAAAGCAGAAAGAGATAAATGAATCACTAACTTTGATGATCTTCATCAGATGACACTCATAGGACTTTATGTTACACAATACATGTATGTTTTGTTCGATAAAGTTCATATTTATATAAAAAAAATCTCAGTTTACATTGGCGCGTTATGTTCAGTAGTCCGACTTCAACTGTACATATTCCATTAAAAAAAAAAAATCTGGCGTTTCCAGCTACAATAGTCATTTACAATTTACTAATGTCTACACTGTACTTCTGATCAAATTGAAGTTATTTTAAATGGACAAAATAATTTGCTTTTCTTTCAAAACAAGGAAATGTCTAAGTATATATATATATATATATATATATATATATATATATATATATATATATATATATATATATATATATATATATATAGGTCGACCAATTAATCAGAATGGCCGATTAATTTGGGACGATTTCAAGTTTTCATAACAATCGGAAATTGGTATTTTTGGACACCGATTTGGCCCAAAAAATTAAATAAATGTAACACCTTTATTTAAAATGGGAAAGTGAGTTAAGAACACATTCTTATTTTCAATGACGGCCTAGGAACGGTGGGTTAACTGCCTCATTCAGGGGCAGAACGACAGATTTTTACCTTGTCAGCTCGGGAGATTCAATCTTGCAACCTTACAGTTAACTAGTCCAACGCTCTAACCACCTGATTACATTGCACTCCACGAGGAGCCTGCCTGTTACGCGAATGCAGTAAGCCAAGGTAAGTTGCTAGCTAGCGTTAAACTTATCTTATAAAAAACAATCAATCAATCATAATCACTAGTTAACTACACATGGTTGATGATATTACCAGTTTATCTAGCGTGTCCTGCGTTGCATATAATCGATGCGGTGCGTATCGTTGCTCCAATGTGTACCTAACTATAAACATCAATGCACAGAAGTATATCTTTTTAAACCTGCATATTTAGCTAAAAGAAATACAGGTTAGCAAGCAATATTAACCAGGTGAAATTGTGTCACTTCTCTTGCGTTTATTGCACGCAGTCAGTGTATATGCAACAGCGTGGGCCGCCTAATTTGCCAGAATTTTATGTAATTATGACATAACATTGAAGGTTGTGCAATGTAACAGGAATATTTAGACTTATGGATGCCACCCGTTAGATAAAATACGGTGCGGTTCCGTATTTCACTGAAAGAATAAACGTCTTGTTTTCAAAATGATACTTTCCGGATTCAACCATATTAATGACCTAAGGCTCGTATTTCTATGATTTGATAGAGCAGTCTGACTGAGCGATGGTAGGCAGCAGCAGGCTCGTAAGCATTCATTCAAACATAACTTTTGTGCGTTTTGCCAGCAGCTCGTCGCTGTGCTTCAAGCGTTGCGCTGTTAATGACTTCAAGCCTATCAACTCCTGAGATTAGGCTTGTGTAACCGATGTGAAATGGCTAGCTAGTTAGCGGGGTGCGCACTAATAGCGTTTCAAACGTCACTCGCTATGAGACTTGGAGTCTGCAAGGGCCGCGGATTTTGTGGAGCGATGGGTAACGCCGCTTCGAGGGTGGCTGTCGTTGTGTTCCTGGTTCGAGCAAGGAGAGGGACGGAAGCTATACTGTTACACTGGCAATACTAAAGTGCCTATAAGAACATCCAATAGTTAAAGGTTAATGAAATACAAATGGTAGAGAGAAATAGTCCTGTAATTCCTATAATAACTACAACCTAAAACTTCTTACCTGGGAATATTGAAGACTCATGTTAAAAGGAACCAGCAGCTTTCATATGTTCTCATGTTCTGAGCAAGGAACTTAAACGTTTTCTTACATGGCACATATTGCACTTTTACTTTATTCTCCAACACTTTGTTTTTGCATTATTTAAACCAAATTGAACATGTTTCAATATTTATTTGAGGCTAAATTGATTTTAGTGATGTATTATATTAAGTTAAAATAAGTGTTCATTCAGTATTGTTGTAATTGTCATTATTACAAAAAACAAAACTAAAATTAAAATCGATCAATTATTCGGTATCAACTTTTTTTTGGTCCCCCAATAATCGGTATCGGCGTCGAAAAATCATAAATCGGTTGATCTCCAATACATACACACACACACACACACACACACACACACACACACACACACACACACACAAAATATGAAATGCAATATGCAACAATTTCTAAGATTTTACTGAGTTACAGTTTATAAGGAAAAAATCTGTCAATTTAAATGATTGCATTAGGCCCTAATCTATGGATTTTACATGACTGGGAATACAGATATGCTGTATTCCCAGTTGGTCTGTTGGTCACAGATATCTTTAAAAAAAAAAAAAAAAAGGGCCTCACAATGGGCCCCAGGATCTCGTCACAGCATTTTTGTGCATTCAAATTGCCATCGATAAAATGCAATTGTGTTAGTAGCTTATGCCAGCCCATACCATAACGCCACCACCACCACAGCAAACCGCTCGCCCACACGATGTCATACATGTGGTCTGTGGTTGTGAGGCCAGTTGGACGTACTGTCAAATTCTCTAAAACAATAGTGGAGGCAACTCAAGGTAGAAAAATTAACATTAAATTATCTGGCAACAGCTCTGGTGGACATTCCTGCAGTTAGCATGTCAATTGCACGCTCCCTCAAAACTTGCAACATTTTAGTGTCCTTTTATTGTCCACAGCACAAGGTGCACCTGTGTAATAATCATGCTGTTTAAACAGCTTGTTGATATGCCACACCTGTCAGGTAGATGGATTATTTTGGCAAAGGAGAAATGTCACTAACAAGGGTGTAAACAAATGTGTGCACAAAATGTGAGAGTAATAACCTTTTTGTGCATATGGAACATTTCTGGGATATTTTATTTCAGCTCATGAACCATGGGACCAACACTTTACATGTTGTATTTATATTTTTGTTCAGTATACATCTATATATACACACAGTACCAGTCAAATGTTTGGACACACCTACTAATTCAAGCATTTTTCTTTATTTTACTATTTTCTCCATTGTAGAATAATAGTGAAGACATCAAAACTATGATATAACACATATGGAATCATGTAGTAACCAGAAAAAGTGTTAAACAAATCAAAATATATTTGAGATTCTTCAAAGTAGCCACCCTTTGCGTTGATGTCAGCTTTGCACACACTTGGCATTCTCTCAACCAGCTTCACCTTGAATGCTTTTCCAACAGCCTTGAAGGAGTTCCCACATATGCTGAGCACTTGTTGGCCACTTTTCCTTCACTCTGCGGTCCAACTCATACCAAACCATCTCAATTTGGTTGAGGTCGGGTGATTGTGGAGGCCAGGTCATCTGATGCAGCACTCCATCACTCTCCTTTTGGTCAAATAACCATTACACAGCCTGGAGGTGTGTTGGGTCATTGTCCTGTTGAAAAACAAATGATTGTCCCACTAAACACAAACAAGATGGGAAGGCATATCGATGCAGAATGCTGTGGTAGCCATACTGGTTAAGTGTGCCTTGAATTCTAAATAAACCACAGACAGTGTCACCAGCAAAGCACCCCCATACCGTCACACCTCCATGCTTCACAGTGGGAACCACACATATAGAGATCATCCATTCACCTACTCTACGTCTCACAAAGACACGGCGGTTGGAACCAAAAATCTCAAATTTGGACACATCAGACCAAAGGACAGATTTCCACTGGTGTAATGTCAGTTGCTCGTGTTTCTTGGCCCAATCAAGTCTATTCTTCTTATTGGTAGTGGTTTCTTTGCAGCAATTCAACCACGAAGGCCTGATTCACGCAGTCTCCTCTCGACAGTTGATGTTGACATGTGTCTGTTACTTAAAGTCTGTGAAGCATTTATTTGGGCTGCAATTTCTAAGGCTGGTAACTCTAATTAACTTATTCTCTGCAGCAGAGCTAACTCTGGGTCTTCTTTTCCCGTGGCGGTCCTGAGGAGAGCCAGTTTCATCATAGCACTTGATGGTTTATGCGACTGCACTTGAAGAAACTTTCAAAGTTCTTGACATTTTACGGATTGACTGCCCTTCATATCTTAAAGTAATAATGGACTGTTGTTTCTCTTTGCTTATTTTTTATTTTTATTTGACCTTTATTTAACTAGGCAAGTCAGTTAAGAACAAATTCTTATTTTCAATGACGGCCTAGGAACAGTGGGTTAACTGCCTGTTCAGGGGCAGAACGACAGATTTGTACCTTGTCAGCTCAGGGGTTTGAACTTGCAACCTTCCGGTTACTAGTCCAACTCTCTAACCACTAGGCTGTTGCCATAATATGGACTTGGTATTTACCAAATAGTGCTCTCTTATGTATACCACCCCTACCTTGCCACAACACAACTGATTAGCTCAAACGCATTAAGAAGAAAATCCACAAATTAACAAGCCACACCTGTTAATTTAAATGCATTCCAGGTGACTACCACATGAAGCTGGTTGAGAGAATGCCAAAAGTGTGCAAAGCTGTCATCCAGGCAAAGGGTGGCAACTTTGAAGAATCTCAAATCTAAAATAAATTGATATGTTTAACACTTTTTTGGTTACTACATGATTCCATATATGTTATTTCATAGTTTTGATGTCTTCACTATTATTAGACAATTGTAAAAATAAAGAAAAATACTGGTATGAGTAGGTGTGTCCAAACATGACTGGTACTGTATGTATGTAGTGCCTTTGGAAAGTATTCAGACCCCTTGACTTTTTACGCATTTTGGTGTTACACCTTTATTCTAAAATGGATTTAAAACATTTAAAAAAAAATCCTCAGCAGTCTACTACACATAATAATAACTAAGTTAAAACTGGTTTAGGAATTTTTGCAAATGTATTACAAATAAAACAGAAATACCTGATTTACATAAGTATTCAGACCCTTTGCTATGAGACTCAA
Organism: Oncorhynchus mykiss; assembly: GCF_057628025.1. Lineage (NCBI taxonomy): Eukaryota > Metazoa > Chordata > Actinopteri > Salmoniformes > Salmonidae > Oncorhynchus > Oncorhynchus mykiss. Next base: position 59,657,201 of record NC_143024.1, on the reverse strand, counting down.
AATTGAGCTCAGGTGCATCCTGTTTCCGTTGATCATCCTTGAGGTGTTTCTACAACTTGATTGGAGTCCACCTGTGGTAAATTTGATTGGACATTATTTAGAACCGCACACACCTGTCTATATAAGGTCCCACAGTTGAGAGTGCATGTCAGAGCATACCAAGCCATGAGGTTCAAGGAATTGTCTGTAGAGAAACTACCCAAATACAGGTGTGCAACGCTTGTAGCGTCATACCCAAGAAGACTCGAGGCTGTAATCGCTGCTTCAACAAAGTACGGAGTAAAGGATCTGAATACCGATCTAAATGTGATATGTTTCTTTTATTTAAAAAAAAACTATTTTTGCTTTGTCATTATAGTATGTATGATTGAGGGGTATAGTATGTATGATTGAGGATTTTTTTTTATTCCATTTTAGAATACACCTGTAACGTAACAAAATGTGGGAAATAGTCAAGGGATCTGAATATTTCCAAATGCACTGTATATTTGTTTATGGCAGACCGCCAGTTAAATACCCCTGACCTAAAATGTGAATATTTGACACCTAATGCTTTTCGGTTGGGTATTGTTTTTCCTGAGTTTTTTTACTTTGAATTTACAATGAATAATGAGCATGGTAATATATTTGGTTACTTCATTTGATTAAACAGCTAATCCCATTCTCTATCTAGTAATTTATTTAAAACACAGGTTTAAAACAGTCATTGTATGTCACTGGTTGCAGACCAAGTAGCACGATATGCAGCCAGTAGCTCTGACCCAGAAAGTCTTCCTGTGTAGCTTAAAACACCAAAGTGTGAGATATGGCTTGGAAAATGTACCTCAATCCAGGGATGAGAAATGCGTTGTACCCCAAATTATCCCACCTGTTCCATTTAGAAGATTGAACGACTGCTAGACAATTCGGAGTACAACGCATTTCTCATCCCTGGATTGAAGTATATTTTCTGAGCCATATCTCGCGGCAGCTCCGCTGTGTTTTAATCGAAACAGGAAACCTGTCCGACCCTAGTGCAGCTGTAAACAAGCGGGCCAAATCTGCTGGCTACATGATATGACGATTACGCCGTAGCCTGAAGCAGCCAACTAGTTCTACATTTCTAGCAACATTCTATCAAGCACGAACTGGCTACATAGAACGTTGATATTCATAAGTAAGAGTACAAACTTGGTACAGCTCTGTTGTATTGAATGTCAATAGTTAGCAAGTCGAGTTAGTTAGATATAATCAGCTATAGCCTAGTTCAGTTCGCCCTCAACTTTGGTATCTGATTGTAGCCTATAATGGCAGTATCTTACCTTCATTCGAAAATTGCCAAACTATTGTTTTGATACTGCGACAGCTTCTTATTCTTCGAGTGGCCTATATGTACGACGTGTGGGAGAGGATATGGTGTATTTCGAACAAATGTACATTTTTACATGTTTTATAACGCGTTGGGAACTTCCCTCGGGGAATCCCCCGCGCCTGTGAGACTTCCGCCTTGCTGGACTCTGACCAATCAACTTTGAGGTACTAAATTTGTGCTAGGTGGTTTAGCAAATTGAGGGTTCTTCTTGCTGCCTACACGTCTGCAATGTTGTGCATATAAAAAGTAATCCGATAAAACAAAGTTAAGTGGCAGAAAAATGTGTTGATTTTACTGTGACCTTCGCTGATAAGTGTTTTCTCACACTGTTAGGCATAGCTAGCTAAATTAATCAGAACCCAACATTTCAGCCCTCAGTGTTAGTGTGAAATGTGTTTTGCCCAAATTGTGGTGAACACTTACTGGTCTCTGACAGATAGTTTATAGGAAAATATTAAAATATGTCAACACATGCTCTTTGCCAAAAAAAATATCACGAGCTGAGCTATTCTTATGACTATGCACTAGGCCTTATTACTTTAGTAAACTTTATAGTGTTATTTGAATGATTCTAATATATGTACAGTAGGGTATTGCCACTGTGTACTGTAGCCTACAGCAAAGATCTGCTTTCATTGCACATGCATAGCACACAGATACATATCAACATCTTTCTGCGCTGTATCTGGAAGATATAAACCTACTCTTATTTTCCCACAATATGCAATCACACATTTTTTACCATGTAATAATGAAAATGCAATCATGTTTGTTTGCTGTTTCACACTTATCATTGAAAGAGTTTATTGGTGCAGAATAAAGTGCAACATGAAAATGGGACGAGCGTTAGAGCGTTGGGCCAATAACCGAAATATTACACATCTGCCAATGTGCCCTTGAGCAAGGCAATTAACCCTATCTCCAGGGGCACCGTATTACTATGTGTGACCCTGTAAAACAACACATTTCACTGCAACTATCTGGTGTACAGTATGTGAGAATACATCTATTTTTTTAAGTGCCAAGTCCAATAGTGACCAACAGAGGGCAGCTACACTCTTAGAAAAAATGGTTCCAAAAAGGTTCTTTGCGGAGGGATAGGGTTCTACCAAGAACCGTTTTGATCTGGAAATCCCTTTTTGGAAGACGAGGGTTCTTTGTAAGGCAAAGGGTTCTACCGAGAAACTTTAATATCCTAAGAACCAGGAAAGGGTTCTTTGATAATACTTTGGAAGGCAAGAAGGATTCTACATAGAACAATGTATCATATTTCCTAGAGTGCTCTACTGCCAGGTGATTTTCAGAATTGTTTGTTTTAATATCTATGTTGTTGCATGTACATCAATTGGTTGGTTAATTGTATGTCACACAAAGATATACCTCCCTAAAATATAAACGCAACATGCAACAATTTCAAAGATTGTACTGAGTTACAATTCATATGAGGAAATCAGTCAATTGAAATACATTAATTAGGTCCTAATCTATGGATTTCACATGACTGGGAATGTGGTCAAAGATACCTTACAAAAATGGGCCTCACAATGGGCCAAAGGATATCGTCACGGTATTTCTGTGCCATCAAATTGCCATCGATAAAATGCAATCGTGTTAGTTGTCCGTAGTTTATGACAGCCCATACCATATCCCCACCGTCACTCTGTTCACAACATTGACATCAGCAAACCGCTTGCCAACATGACGTACTGGCAAATGATCTAAAACAACATTTTAGATAATTCAAGCATGCCAATTGCACGCTCCCTCAAAACTTTTATTGGTGCACCTGTGCAATGATCATTCTGTTTAAAAAAAAACGACTTTATTTAACTAGGCAAGTCAGTTAAGAACAAATTCTTATTTACAATGACGGCCTAGGAACAGTGGGTTAACTGCCTTGTTCAGGGGCAGAACGACAGATGTTTTACCTTGTCAGCTCGGGGATTCGATCCAGAAACCTTTCAGTTACTGGCCCAATGCTCTAATCTCTAACCTCCTTGATATGTCACACCTGTCAGGTGGATGGATTATCTTGGAGAAATACTCACTAACAGGGATGTAAACAAATTTGTTGCCAAAATTTGAGAGAAATAAGCTTTTAGTGCATATGGAAAATTTCTGGGATCTTTTATTTCAGCTCATGAAACATGGGACCAACACTTTACATGTTGCGTTTAGATTTTTGAATAGTATATATAACATACATTTTTTTATACTGATCCAATCTGTTAGTAGTTGGACTGATTGCACCCATTACTGAGATGGTTCAATTCTACTTGCTAACATGCAATCATTGAAAATAAAATGGATGACCTATGATTACGATTATCCTACCAACGGGACATTAGGAACTGTAATATCCTATGTTTCACCGAGTCGTGGCTGAACGACGACACAGACAATATAGCGCTTGAGGGATTTCAATGCACCGGCAGAACAGAGATGGTACCTCTGGTAAGACGAGGGGTGGGGGTGTGTGCCTTTTTGTCAATAACAGCTGGTGCGCGATGTCTAATATTAAAGAAGTCTCAAGGTATTGCTCGCCTGAGGTAGAGTACCCTATAAGCTGTAGACCACACTATCTACCAAGAGAGTTCTCATCTATATTATTCGTAGCCGTCTATTTACCACCACAGACCGATGCTGGCACTAAGAGCGCACTCAACCAACTCTATCAGGACATAAGCGAACAAGAAAATGCTCACCCAGAAGCGGCACTCCTAGTGGCCGGGGACTTTAATGCAGGCAAACTTAAATCAGTTTTACCAAATTTTTACCAGCATGTCACATGTGCAACCAGAGAAAAAAAACTCTAGACCACCTATACTCCACACAGAGAAATGCTTACAAAGCTCTCCCTTGCCCTCCCTTTGGCAAATCTGACCATAATTCTATCCTCCTGATTCCTGCTTACAAGCGAAAACTAAAAAGGAAGTACCAGTGACTCGCTCAATATGGAAGTGGTCATATGGTGCGGATGCTACGCTACAGGACTGTTTTGCTAGCACAGACTGGATTATGTTCTGGGATTCATCCAATGGCATTGAGGAGTATGTTACCTCAGTCATCGGCTTCATCAATAAGTGGATTGACGACGTCGTCCCCACAGTGACCGTATGTACATATCCCAACCAGAAGCCATGGATCCGCACAGGTAACATCCGCATCGAGCTAAAGGCTAGAGCTGCCGCTTTCAAGGAGCAGGACACCTTAAATAAAACAAGCATTTACGAATTCAACATTTTACTCTATGTTCCAATTTATTTCAGAAATCACAAGTGCATATTCCACATTACAAATGAATTAGTTCCACTTCATTTGTTCCACACATTTGCTCCATCTTCATCGAGTTCCATCGATGTAAAACACATTCAATCAGAACAACATATTGGCCACTATGAACAAACAGTATGTCTTACAAGTGAATACACATTACTGTAAACCATTCATATTTCTGCTGTGTGGACATGTGACATTGTATTCCAGCCAATGATTGGTAATGAAGGGTTCTGCTGTGTCGATTCATTGTATTCCAGCCAATGATTGGTAATGAAGTTTTCTGCTGTGTGGATTCATTGTATTCCAGCCAATGATTGGTAATGAAGGTTTCTGCTGTGTGCATTCATTGTATTCCAGCCAATGATTGGTAATGAAGGTTTCTGCTGTGTGCATTCATTGTATTCCAGCCAATGATTGGTAATGAAGGTTTCTGCTGTGTGCATTCATTGTATTCCAGCCAATGATTGGTAATGAAGGTTTCTGCTGTGTGCATTCATTGTATTCCAGCCAATGATTGGTAATGAAGGTTTCTGCTGTGTGCATTCATTGTATTCCAGCCAATGATTGGTAATGAAGGTTTCTGCTGTGTGGATTCATTGTATTCCAGCCAATGATTGGTAATGAAGGTTTCTGCTGTGTGCATTCATTGTATTCCAGCCAATGATTGGTAATGAAGGGTTCTGCTGTGTGGATTCATTGTATTCCAGCCAATGATTGGTAATGAAGGGTTCTGCTGTGTGGATTCATTGTATTCCAGCCAATGATTGGTAATGAAGTTTTCTGCTGTGTGGATTCATTGTATTCCAGCCAATGATTGGTAATGAAGGTTTATGTGTGATGTGCATACTACTGTTTCACTGTGTCATGAGCCCATGACTGCCTGCTCTAGATACACACCAGATTGACAAAGAATCCAAGTCCTATTATTTGTTGTTGCTGTCTTTATTTTTCTACCTCAAGAAAAAGAAATATGCAGATTCTTGCACTAGTGAAAGAATGCTTATAATGAATGTTGTCAATATTCATAGTTAAAGTTTCCACTTGCTTAACTGGTCCCTTAACAGGGCATCAGTTTGAGAGTTTATCCCCATCGATTGGTAGAGTGAGTTGTCTAGTTCACACACACAAATCACACGCACATGCATATTGACGCCACACACACACACACATGCAAATTGACGCCAGACACACACACACACACACACACTCCACACACGCTGCTGCTACTCTGTTTAATATCTATCACGATTACCTAGTCATTTTTACCCTTACCTACATGTACATATTAACTCAATCACCTCAACCACCTCATACCCCTGCACATTGACTCGATACCGGTACTCCTTGTATATAGCCTCGTTATTGTTATATGGCAATTTTCAGTTTTAATTAGCTAATTTTCTTACTTTTTAACTATGCATTGTTGGGAAAGGGCTCGTAAGTAAGCATTTGACGGTAAAGTCTACACCCTATGTATTCGGCATATGTGAAAATGTTTGATTTGATTTGATTTGTTTTTGTCTCCCAGCGTGTCCCTCTGAGTCTAAGCAGTGTTGTCTCAGACCAAACTGTCTCAGACAGATTTGCATAGAAATAAGATGCATTTGCAAAGTATTTCAAGAAACTGGAAAACAAATATCAAGCAAGTATTTTTATATTCCACAAGTATTATCAGAGGAACTGTTTTGTACAGATAACTATCAGACTTAAGTTACAAATGCAGGTAAACACTCAAATACATTTGGTTGACATTTTTCAACAAAATTAGTGCAGTGGGCAAGTCCTTTACAAGTCCTGTATTAGTGGACCAATAATATCCTGTATTCTTCCGTGGCTAAACCAACTGGGCTCGTAAAGGTTGTTATCGAGGCACATGAAAGGTCACATGTTCCAGAAGGCATTTCTATATTGTAATTAAAAATGTTCAAATGCCTCTCCTGTGAAGCACCCCCACCCCTAAACTACTTCTATGGTCTCAGACAGAGGGAAGGAATGTGCTCTTCAGAAGAAGAAAAACTATCCACCTCTTGAAAAATGTTCATTTAGGAGCATAATGCACATTGCCACCAGAGGTCAGTAACCACCCCATTGCTTGCTCTACATGCTTCAACCTCAGCCACATGGACTTTTGGAGAGGTATCTGAATTCTTGGCATTCTTCTCAGACTTGTCAGCCTTGCCACTTCTATCTGTTGCCCTGGTATTCACGGCCAGAGGGGGAAGATGCTGTGACTCTGACTGACACATTCCCCCAGTGAAATGACGAATGCATTTTGTTTGCACGTTCTAACAATTAAGACGTGTTTAGCCATACAATAGGGGACTTGTACAGAGAGTAAACCACAACTGATAGCCATGGCTGATTTTTATTGTGTTTATAAGACCTAGGGATACTGGAATAAAGTGGATTGGAAGGTCCTGTCTGTTCCGGTCCTCAGTCTGTGGTGAGGCTCGGCATGTATCTGCTGCTGGTCTTTGTGGCCCCCAGCCTGGCACAGAGGGGGGCTTCCTAGACATGGCTCCTGCTTCTCAGACCCTAGCCAGGGACCACCTTCATGGGAGCCCTGCTTTGTAGTTGTCATCCATGACCCTCCGACCTGACACCTCTCCACCTGGTGTGGATCCAAGACATTCCAACCCCCCCCCCCCCCCCCCCTCCCCGTATGTAAAACCCTTCTGGCCTACCAAAGAACCCTTCTGGCCTACCAAAGAATCATTCTTGCCTTCCAAAGAATCATCAAATAACCCTTTCTTCTAAAAACGTTTCTTAGGGTGTTAAAGGTTCTAGGTAGAACCCTTTGCCTTACAAAGAACCCTTTTGGAACCCTTTTTTCTAAGAGTGCAGATGGGCAATAACAACCCCAATTTCGATCAGACCAGCATCCCTGTCTTGAGGGGAATATACAGCAATAGGGTTGCCACTCTGCTCCACATCTCACAACATGGGTCTCAGTGGATGGTTTCACCATAAGATTTATGACAACAGGTCAGTAACGACTGCTGGACTTCCTGAAAGAAGTAAAGGATCATCAATATTCCTCCTGCTTTCTGTAATCATGCAGACAGAAATACTTTATATTCCCAAATTAACGAGATGCAAATGTATTATGACAGCTGCCATGCGCTGCCCCTCCCCCTAGCATTTTTGTGTCAATTTGACAACTCCAAAACACAAATTGTCCATTTAAATGTCTAAGCTATACTTAAATCAAGCGTGTTTTGTAACTCAAACCTTGTCTCCTATTTCTAGATAAATCCAACCCACTTCAATAGGTCTGAACACAGTCTGTGGGCGAGCAGGTGAGCAGGTCTGTGGAAAGATCCAGAGACTGATAAGCAGAATGCAAGATTCTAGGAGGAACACTCTGTTCCCTTTCATGTGCAAATCTGTCCTGTTTGATCTACCACCTTTCTCTCTCTCTCTCTCTCTCTCTCTCTCTCTCTCTCTCAGAATGTCTAGCTGACGGCCCTCCACGCAGGAGTGTGATGATTTGTAACTATGCAGCACAAATATGGCCATCGGAGTCTGATGTTTCTGCTTGGCTCTGCCTGAGGACTTGTCCTTCACCAGCCTCATCCAACCTCAACACAACATAGCAATTCTTAATTACTATTATAACACTTGTTTAAGTTTTAACTCAGCCAGAAGAACCAATGTGGTGAGCTGAAATATGGTTCATTATTGCCCTTGTTTTCCTGGCAAGCAGATCAGGTGATACCATGTGACAAGATTATAAGTGAGAGATGCCTCTTAATGTGGTACGTTCAATGTCTGCAATCCCCTTTGACTTTAATTAAAAGGTACTGAGTGTAGGCAACACCGAAGTACATTCCTCAACTGTCTTCTTAGCTAAATTACTCCTCTGGAACGTTTAAATGGCCGGGCCCCATATGAATTAAAACACTGACGGCACAATCCGTAAATTCAATTTCTGCTACACCTGCTACGGCACAGCTTTGATTAACAGGTTGTAGCATAGAGGCTATTACTTCAGCATGATTCATTACACATCCACCGCTAGTCCGTCAGTGAATGCATGCATCGCACGGGTGTCTTCTTCTGGTTTTGCAGATCTCGGACAAGGAACTCCAGATGCTTTTACTGCGCCATGTTCTTTACGTGTGTGCGTCATGAATGACATCCATAAAAAGGACACTCCACTTCCTGTTGAGAGGTGGTCTGTCCTGTTGGATTCATAGCCCTCTGGATCTGGACATAAGCATGCAAGTAAATCTTGGTCAAATAAACAAACTGCTGTAGGTCTGCAGATACGGGAGATCAGGCGGAGGGCAGAGCCGAGCGACAGAAAGCTCAGGCATGCCAGGGGAAATGAAGAGGAATGCACGGAGAAAACTCAAAAGATCATATTTCAGGAACCTGGAGAACAAACGTCTAAGAAGCGGCCCTGAAATGAAACTAAGGTCAAATTAAATCTGCAAGGGGTTAGCGGTCACAGAGAGTGGTGTAGGATGCAACTTCATTATAGCACTTTAACTTTTCATTTAATGTTTAACTCTAACGTTGCAACGGTGCCTCAAATGTAATTAAACATTGTTTAGGCCCTCACCGTCTGTGACAAAATACCCTCAAAATCATGTCTTTCAAACTGCAGAAGTAGTTACAGTGGAGCAAAAAAGTATTTAGTCAGACAACCCCCCCCCCCCCCCCCCCACACACACACACACAAAAAAGGCTGTGAAGCCAGAGGTTCCCATCAGAAACACAGGGGAGAGCTGGATGTAATATTGTTGTTTTAGTGGAGACTATGGCCTCATGGGATTCCGGCTATTAGAGAGGGGATTTTTACAGAGAATAACATAGTAACCAATGGAACCAATTTAATCTATACTACATATAAATCAAATTGTGCAATGTGTAGCATGGCCAATTATGTTGATGCATGTAATTCCATTATTTTCCTAAACTGAGAAATTATACATTTTGTATTCTAAAATAGTATGATGACATGAGTTTGTGCTAGGAGTAATGTTAAATAATACCACTTTAGACACATGTAAACGTGGCAGTATTCAGCCAATATATGATGATGTTTTCAGTACGTACCATGTCACCAAGATGAGTTCATCATAAGGTGAGGACAACCTGACGGTTGTATGAGACAATCCCTCTGTAGGCTATAACCCCTATGACAACACAGAGCTTTTGTCAACATGGCAGAAAGCCTCAAACTCAACTGGCTCCTGCGACTCAGCACTCATAAAACCAATTCAATAAAAATCTGCTATTTATTTCAATGATTTGAGAACAATTCCAAAACCAATCTTCACAACAAATATATACTGAACAAAAATATAAACGCAACATGCAACAATTTCAAGGATTTTACTGAGTTACAACCAATTCCAATAAATTCATTATGCCATAATCTATTGGCGGGAACTGCAACACGATGTCTTACACGTCAATCCAGAGCATCCCAAACATGCTCAATGGGTGACATGTCTGGTTAGTATGCAGGCCGTGGAAGAACTGGGACAATTCCAACTTCCAGGAATTGTGTATAGATCCTTGCGACATTGGGGCTGTGCAATATAATGCTGAAACATGAGATGATTGCAGCAGATGAATGGCACGACAATAGGCCTCAGGATCTCATCACGGTATCTCTGTGCATTCAAATTGCCATCGATAAAATGCAATTGTGTTCGATGTCTGTAGCTTATGTTTGCCCATACCATAACTCCACCGCTACAATGGGGTACTCTGTTCCCAATTTTGACATCAGCAAACCGCTCGCCCACACAACGCCATACACGTGGTCTGCAGATGTGAGGCCGCCTGGACATACTGCAAAATTCTCTAAAACAACGTTGGAGGCGGCTTATGGTATTGAATTGAAAGTCAAATTCTCTGCCAAAAGTTCTGGTGGACATTCCTGCATTCAGCATGCACTCATAACTGGAGACATCTGTAGCATTGTGTTGTGTGACAAACTTTCACATTTTAGAGTGGTCTTTTATTGTCCCTAGCACAAAATGCCATTTAATCAGCTTCTTGATATGCCACACTTGTCAGGTGGATGGATTATCTTGGCAAACAAGGGAATATTTCTGGGATCTTAAATTTCAGCTCATGAAACATGGCACCAATACCTTGCATGTTGTGTTCATATTTGTGCTCAGAGTATTATAAAGCGTTTGTACCTTTTAGTCACAATTATTCGGTGTAAAAACATCCAATTATGAAAAAGATTCCCCTTACTCAAATATATTTCTTTGTTGATCCAACAGTAGAGTGATTAAGTTGTTAGTCGGTATCCAGTGTGTGGGAAATAACGTGAGTGGGGTATGGGCTATTTTTGCACCTGTGCACATTTTGCCCTGGCCTCTATAATGGACTATTCAGTTTGATTAATGAGCATGTCATCCATATACATCTGAGTAGCAGGACACATAGACAGCAGATAATAAATCGACAATGAGGGGAGCACCGAGACCACCAGTGACCAGACCCCCCCCCCCCCCCTGAGCCTTTAAAACGTAACAGGAACAACCAAGTCCATGGTCATGCCCTTACCTATAGCACTCCGGTTAGATGGCAATGGTGAAGGAGAATGAAAATGGATCATTTTGATGTTCAGGAGGACTACTTTGTACTCGACAGAAAAGAGCCATAACCTCTACTGCAATATAGTATGTAGTAGTACTATGCACTGTAGTAGTAGCCTAAACAGTCACTGTTGCAAACCTGTGGAAGGTTAGTTTGGTTCCATGTGTCTCTAGCTTGCTCTAATTACTGCAGGATCAAAGGATAGAAGAAGCTCTTCATCCTCATTAATGGATTCAAACAACATTTGCAACAGACAGCAATATGACCATCCCCAGACATCTTCACACCATCAGCTGGTGGCCTGCGCTTTAATGAAGATGAACATTACTACTCGAATGCGTTTGGATATTTTGGGGAGGAATTTCACAAAAAGCTGGAAACAATCAAGCACCAAAAGGTAAGGGCTTCATATTCCCGAGAAGGAAACCGCGTTCATTTTCATATATTATTTCTCTCCCTTTATATGAACTGTGGTATGAACTGTGGGAAAGCAGACGACATATAATGTTGCCTGTAAGTAACCTCCCTGAGCTTCCTTCGTGAAACCGTGGCTTTGTATCCTAAACTCCGCCCTACAAGAACACAACATAGTTCCTCATTCTGTATTCTCATCCACAGTGCTTCTTGGTCTGTTCTACCTGATAAGAAATGTACAGTGTGGCTATGTGTCCTTACTATTTCAACAATTTGTTGATGACAAATGCATGCAATAGTTCTTCAGTAGTACTTTCATACTATTACAGTGGGGTGGTAGGGTAGCCTAGTGGTTAGAGTGTTGGACTCCCCGAGCTGACATGGTACAAATCTGACGTTCTGCTCCTGAACAGGCAGTTAACCCACTGTTCCTAGGCCTTCATTGAGAATAAGAATTGGTTCTTAACTGACTTGCCTAGTTAAATAAATAAAAATACTCAGAGAGCAGCCTTAGGGCCATATTGGGTCGACCACTGCATTTCATGTTGTTTCACCTTGTTTCACTGACAAATACTATTTCAACAATTTGTTGATGACAAATGCATGCAATATGATATGCTCCCTTGCATTTGCCATGAATAATGTGTGAAGATATGGTTGTAATTTAAGTCCTTATAAGCTACCCGAGGAGAATCATGGAACTTGTTGACTTGGCACAGTTGGCAGATGTTTGTTGGTATGCAACTGTGGTTTAAGTAAATGTGCATAATGTGATCTTGCATTGTGATCATGTCGGGCTTTGTTTTTTTTTGTTAAAGAAGTTACATTGCCTTGTCTGGATGCCATGAAAGGTATCCTTATATAATGTACCATCACTCCTTGAACCAATATGAGTGTGTCATTACAGTGAAGCACTTATTGATGTCACATGGCAATGTTTGTATTGCTGGTGCAAAGGTGAGAGTGCCTGTCCAGCATTGGAGACTGATGTCTGAAGAGTAGGCCTATGGACTTCCAGAGCATCAGTGACTAAAACGTCCTTAATTGTGTCTTCAAATACAAAATGTATTATCAAAATTAATCAAACTGTTGTCTTGACACTATTCTGAATGAGATTGCATGAATAGCCAACTGGTCAGCATTTGCAGTGACCACTTTGGCTCTAGTCAGAATGTACCCAGAGCAGAGAGAACCCATCACCCGAAGCAAGTCCAACGCCCACGCAGAAACGCAGTTCATTTGCGCAGAGGCTGGTTGATATTCCACTGTTTCGCTGTTTGGTTCCAGGGTGAGGTCTCCCAACAACGAGAGAATTGACTGACAGAAAAACCGAATTGAAGGAAATACTGAAGTAACCTTCAGTTCCGGCGCGACTAGTTCATCTTTCTATATTCATGGGAAAAGTGTGGCAACAACAGATGTACCCCCAGTACTCCTATTACTACCCCCGATACCTGCAAGCGAAGGTACAGTAAAACAGTGCTCTATGTACTTGAAAATGGGCGATTGACTCTACATCGTAAAATGATCAATGCGCGGTTAGATTCGACAGTTGATAAGAACATGTTCTTCATCTGCCTCGGTAGATTATTGTACTCTATTTTGTCTGTCAGATTTCTTGTTCGCTGGGGTTCTGTTTATTAAGTCATTTGAAACGCATAGGCCTATATTTTCAGGAAAATTTGATTTGAGATCACTTTATGACTTAAGCACCCTGGACAGCTGTAGGCAATTTAGTGCATCTCAACACCTGTAAAACTCTTCTGACAGATTTTTCTTTACACTATTGACTTGGATCATTTGGATTTACATTGGAGTGACTGTGGCTCTCCAGGGTTAGCTAATAGAAACGATGCACAATTTTAATAGGATTACTGTTATTCCTAAATCCCTTAAACACTGCCATGTATAATTAAGTGTTAGATAAAGATAGCATCTCCCAACCCAATTTATTTTATTGTGAATTGTTTAGGTCGTTTTTGATATGCTGTTTCGTATTGATGAATGATCATAAGAGCGCAAGTCAGGTTTCATCGAATTCTTTACAGCATCATTAATGAATTATGTGTTGAAAATCAGAGGGCATATGGGGGTCAAATTACAGTCCTCAATTGACCTACAGACATCACCACTGAACATCAAGAGGCTCCTACAGAATACTTTGCCTCACTTAAGCTCCATACATGTTTAATCAGCTTGGCTGCCTATTAAATGACAAGGTCCCAGAGCGGAAGCCCTATAGGCTGCTTAGTATGCAACAGTAAAATGAGGATATGTTTTCAAACAGAGATAGACATCTGAGTGTGTCGATCCAATGAAAAAGACCTTAAACGGGATTTAGGAATTCCATTGTGTTAGCTACACAGCCTATTATAGCTGTGTTATGAATGCATGGGCGATTTATTTTCCATTTTGATATCATTTGAAGAGCTTCCATACAACTAAGTGATACCAGCAAGAGCAGGTTTCTCTTTTATTTGACGATATAATTTGAAGAGAAAGTATTAGCTTATTCGCCAAAGTTACCTGCATTCGTTAGTCATTTAGTCATAAAATGCTGACTTTATAAATGACACGCAACTCCATCTTCCTACTGATGAGCAAAATGCCATGTGTTTTTTTTATCCTTCAAATCCCACTATTCCATTGGCTGAAGAGTCATTCTTTGTATTCGATTTAAAAATAGGGTCATTCAGGTGATTTCCACATGGAAAGGGATGTGGCCCCTTTCAGTTTGTTTTATGACACACCATATATGTGTGTGGTGGCCTTAGTACAGAAGTGGCTTGTCCACTTCAAACAGGGCCTTGCTCATGGATTTGTGGATAACTGACATGGTGGTTTACATTTCACTGTCCTGCTCTGTCCTGCTGGCCTCTCTGCTTGGATCCAAATGCAATGACCCTGTTATAATCTTATTGAGGGGGGCCTGGCATAGATTTCTCGTCTATTTTGGTGTGTATGTGATGTTGGGAGTCTTTAAAGGTTTAGTGATATTGTAGGTTATTTGTTGTGATATTGATTTTGTATAGAAGAGCTGTATCATGTTCAGTCAGCGGCAAAATATTGCATTATTCATGATATGTGCTTTTGTTGTCGTCCATTTGTTGTTAGGTTTTGAGATACTCTCACAGGAATCGCATTGACAAAGCACAGAAACTCATAGCGTGTTTTAGCATGTTTTGTCAAGCAACTGGATTTCTGTTTCGGCAGGAGACTAGCTACAGTACTTTGATAGAGTAATTTAAGTGGAGCAGAACAGACTGCTTCTAGTTTCAGAACAAAGTGCTTGGTACAAACTGGTGTCGAATATCTATGTGAGCGATCCAGTATTTCAGGGATCCACTAGACTAGGGGTTCACAGATTTACAATAGTTTGAAGAACAGATGGTCCTTACTGGTGAAGAAGTGTTTACATTGAAGGAAATAAGCTTTTACAAGCTTAATAATGATTCAAATCCAATTAAATCACTATTTTGTATTCTTGTTTGTTGTCAACACAAGCCTATAATAATCCATTGAAGGTAAGGACATTAACTGCCATCGGACATTACAATGTTAGACTGTGAACAATGGCATTACGCCGAGGCTGAAAAAGCCCTATACAATGTTTACAATAAAGTTTGGAGAGTTGCCTAGCAGCTGAATGTACACAGTTGAACAGCACAATGTTTCTGCTCTTTATGTTGGTGCAGGGCTGAAAGAGCAGCCATTGTGCTCCTATGATTCTCATTCTTGGGGACTTTTGACATGAACAAAATGTGGGTTTACACGGTGCACAATAATATACCAACCCTGCTGTTGAGGCTCTCTGCCAAGAGGCTCTTTCATAAAAAATAGAGAAAACATTGAAAAGCCTCATCAGAGTTAGAAAGATGTCAATGGTGACACACGGGCCATCAAGGTAATCATTTCTTATTCATTGCTTCTTGCGTTCAAACAATTGAAATGAGCATGCAATGATATAAAGCAACAGGAGCTGTTATATCAATTGTAATATAGCAGGAATATTTCAATCTATTTATTTATTTATTTTTTCCACTTTGCAAAGTTAATTATTATAGAGGCAGAGTGTAGTCAGGGTTTTAGAATTTGGGATTTTCACTTCTATTCAAGGCCCTTGTCTTTTTTTCATGAGAACATATCTTATTTATGAGAAAAACATAAACATCTTGTATCAGGCTATTGCATTGATAATCAATTTCCCCTTTCTTGAATTATTTATGAAACACCTCACTGGATCTGAGGCGGGGAATAGGAAAGGTAATTGAAAATGGGTGCATTCATGTCAATCATGTATTTATTTTCAAGCAATGTGGATATGAATGATTTTCAAATGAATATTAAAGAATGGAGGTGGGTTATTCAATGTTTCCTATTTGCTTTCACAGCAAAACAATAATAATAATAATAATACAAAATCTAATTTGTTGCCATATAGAGTAGTATGAAATGAAAATATTTGTTTCCTACTTGGGATACGTTGCATGCTCTACATTTAGTCAGTACACAAGATGAAACATTCTCCACATTTTTAGAAGCACTCTTATATGAATGTGGCATCCAGTATGACATAAAAAAAAAATTGAAAAGTTCATTTGCAATGTTCTATTACAACCCCTCTCAACTGACCAACAATAAAGCCAAAGCTCTCTCATTGAGCAATATGCTCTTGACAGCAAAACATCAGTTTTTGATATTCTATCCCTCAGCGCTGGTGCCGTAAGTCAAACTTAGATCACCTGCCACATGATCCCATCCCTGGTGCTGACATCACATGACCAGTGAGTGCTTCAGACAGATGGGCAGTACAGCATGTTTACCCTGTACTTTACTGTCCTGTCCAAGCTACTCTCCGTTTATCATTGCAAAACTGTCTGCAGACTTCTGTCAAAACTAAGGTTGACACACATTTTCAGGATCAGGCATTTGGGAAGTTTTGTTTGTCTAAAGGAAAAGTTTGTAAGACCGTCATTGTCACGAGTGTAGCATCCACTCTACAAGCTTTTCTTGAATTGCCTGTGCAATTTGACACTCCTAAACTTTGCAGAGTCTCCTTTATAACTAATCTAATGTAATTCCTTGATAATGTTTTGTGTGAGATTTTCCTAACTGACTTATCGTATTATTGTAAGTTGTGAATTTGGAAGTATGGAAAGACTTTCCATTAATCTACTCCCAATCCTGGATAATGACAACTTTAGGTTGAGCTGTTCTTGCCCCACCACCATGCCACACACGCACACGCACACACACACACACACACGCACACACGCACACACGCACACACGCACACACGCACACACACACACACACACACACACACACACACACACACACACTCACACACGTCTGTCTTTGTGGCTTACTTGCTTCCACCCTAACGTGCTGAGTGTCGTCGAAAATGATTCTGTTGCTGCCTCAGAGGGGCTTTGTCCCCTGAACTCACCCCTTCCATCCAGGCAGGAAGGTAAATATACAGAGCTGTTTGTAAAGCCTTCCTGGTACTGGTGGGACTCTCTTTCCTCCACTTGAATTTCAGGGTGCTGTGGTATTGCTGGATCTCACTCTGAGCGAGCTAACGGAGAGGAAGGAAATGGATGGGAGATGTCAGCGTTTCAAAGAGGACAAACTGTTGTGTTAAACCGTATAGCTGCTGTTAGTTTCCAGACAAACTGATTATTATAATTATTATGGGCTGTGAGTGCCTGATTCCTTGAATGATGAAGTCTGAAACCTACCGTTCTCATAAAGGGCTAAAATTGGCATGTATAGTGGCATGGTGTGTATAGTCGTCATCTATTAGGCAAGCTGCTAGATTCTTTGTAAGAGCCCTGATGTCTGTAGGGTTTGGTCTGACATAGAGCCAGAATTAAATTGATAATTTGGTAGCTCTGCCGATTCAGCAGAGACTGTATCATGTCAAAACAGCCTCCTTAGGAACTGATTTGTGGCCGTGGGAAATTGGATATCACTGCAGGCCTTTCCGTGACTGTAGGTTCACACATAGGTGAGATATTTGTCATACGTCATGTATAACAGCAATTCTCAAGCACTAGAAGTGTTGCTTTAAGTCTGTAGAGGACCACATCTTTAGTTTTATTTCACATACACTACAGTTCAAAAGTTTGGGGTCACTTAGAAATATTCTTGTTTTTGAAAGAAAAGCACATTTTTGGTCCATTAAAATAACATCAAATTGATCAGAAATACAGTGTAGACATTGTTAATGTTGTAAATGACTATTGTAGCTGGAAATTGATATTTAATGGAATATCTACATAGGCGTACAGAGGCCCATTATCAACAACCATCACTCCTGTGTTCCAATGGCACGTTGTGTTAGCTAATCCAAGTTGATCGTTGTAAGGCAGAGTTGCAAAGAAAAAGCCATATCTCAGACTGGCCAACAAAAAAAGAACAGATTAAGATCGGCAAAAGACCACAGACACTGGACAGAGGAACTCTGCCTACAAGGCCAGCATCCCGGAGTCACCTCTTCACTGTTGACGTTGAGACTGGTGTTTTGTGGGTACTATTTAATGAAGCTGAGGACTTGTAATGCGTCTGTTTCTCAAACTAGACAATCCAATGTACTTGTCCAATGTACTTGGATAAAAATATCTGCTAAATGAAATATATTATTAGATTACATTATTGACAGCATCAATTCCTATAGAAAAGAATGAATGAAGCTTCAGGTCAATAAATGCATTCACAAGAAAGAACAATTACAGTTGGCTATGTGTTTTATGTAAGAACTTTAAGGCAATAGACATATGTACCTTTGACTCCTATATAAAAGGGATAGTTGCACTGTCTGTCACTCTCCCCGCCCTTGTCCCCATTTCTCAGTGACCTCCATGGAGTGCTAATCCAGGTCTCTCTTTTCCCTTTAAGGGTGACATATATTGACACCTCGTGGTGGCCCAAAGGACCTCCCTACATACTCTATCTCTATGACTCTGCAGTGTCTTTTAGGAAACCGTATGTTAAAACGTCTGTGTGTTTCAAAATGAACATAATGTATCACTTCAACAACCTCTCAAAAAAAATCACCAAGGAAAAAAAGAGGAAGGAAAGATTCAAATTGGAGTTTTTGGTAGATCGTTGTTTAAACTGAGCACCTGCTGAAACCAAAAGGAAACGTTTTATTGTGATTGGGTTTTTGTTTTTTGGGCTGATTTGGTTTTAGACCAATGTTGACATTGCTCTGTTTGCAGTGGTCAAAAGACCAGATGTTGCATAATCTCATTAGCGGTTGGTTCAAAGCCCCTGACACAAAAGGGCGAACAAAACTAATAGACTTAGTAAAAGACAGGAAATGCAGTTGGGGAAAGGATGTAAAGGATGACAACAAGCCAGGTGAAAGAGACAGCCTGGTAGAACAAGAAAGAGGTCAGAAAGATGACCACAAAGGTAACGACTACCTTAAGGTCAGCATGCAGTCACATTCACGACGACATCACCACAGTTGGTTTTCCAATCAGAGACTGAGAATGGCAGGTGAATTGGTTTTGATTTATAGCCTAGCGCAGCCTCTAAGTGTATGTTTTGCTATAATAAAAAAGCTGGGTCACCCTATCACTCACAATTGGGATCTCTGCGGAAGAGTGGCTTGAATCCTTACTGTTACATGCTGTGTCTTTTGCACAGTCACTTCTCATCGATAGCGTCCACAGACTTTGTAACTATTACTGGATTAGAACAGTTAGACATTTTTAATTGGTTGTATATCTTTTCAATTACATTTTTCCATGTGTATTTTCATCTCACTGTTTGCTCTTTTTTGTCTGCTTTCATCAGTCTGATTAACACTTATTTCAACGAGTATCCTATGGCCACAACCCTCAATGTACTTTTTTCTTTCAGTGTTGATTATCTTCATAACAATTCAATCATTTGTGTTTAATGGACTAAGTTGTGGCCTGCGTTCATTCAATTTCTTAAATATTCTTCAAATTGTAATAATTTACGAGTCTTGGATCGATCAAAAATATCGTACTGCTCCTTTAACTATCTGATGGCCGCACTATGGAATGTATGGTATGCATTTCAGACTAGACGAAGAGTAGCAAAACAGGGAAACATTGTTTGTAACAATCTATCGTTTATAGACCTATTATTTTATCATACCAGCTATTAACCAGCATGGCCTCTACATCTTATATAGGCTGTTTTGTTGTAGATTATCTCCTTGGAATTTGCAGAAAAAGTTCTTATTTAGTGTTGTTTTCATGTTATCCAGTGAAGTCATAATCCCTATACCGGATAGAGTAATGGTTTTTCCCACCGTAGCAGAGTCGGTTCTGCGGAAGATTCAATGCAAATCAATGAACTCAGTCAAAAGATCGGGGTTGGGCAAACGAAGTTCAGACTGATTCGCGGATACATTGCCATCGCTGTATAGTACAGTAGTATATGTCAAATACAGTATACTATTTAGGCCTACAGTAGCCTATAGTCTACGCTTTAGTGTAGCAAAGATACGATTTGTTTAAAAAAAAACATCTCTGGTTAAATGTACAACTTCTCCTAAACAGCCATTGGATACAAATAGTTCGAAATAAATCTGTTTTGGGATTTTGGAAACCGACGATGATTTTTGCGAATTCTGCGAACCCATTGAGGACTCCGTATCGTAAGCAGGTAAATAGCCTATTTGGTTATACAAGAGGTATGCAATAGTAATCCTCCTCACCACCAAGCGGACTTTATCCACATCGCCAAACAGGAATGTTTTGTTGATCAGCATATGTTGACGAATAGCTTAATCGCAGAGAGAGAAAGTTTCGTTTTCATTTGTTAACAGACTTTTTGCTGGGCATTTAAAAACGTACTTCTACTCATATAGTATTAGTGGGTTACTCTGAAACTCTGCTCTATTCTCGTTGTATTATTTCAGTAAACTGGTAGGCTATTGCTACTGTAGTTTGTTGGTCCTTATGTCAGTGTATTTAGACCTTTAAAAGTGAACCTAGCCACTCATCAACCTTTTCTGTGACCTGGATTTTAACCAACAATTAATTTCGTTTATGGTTTCTATTATATAGTTTGTTATCAAATGCAATTCATTTGATATGTCGTGGTAGAGAAGTGAAGGCATCCTCAAGAGAGGCTCTCTGAAATTCCACTTTACCTTTACACTTTGGAGATTCAGGAGCTTGTCCTGGCTACTGTAATGAGAAATTCCATGATAACAGAGTGTTAATGAGACTCAGATTTGTTTTGACATTGTGTGCCAAACAAAAACTAATGATTGCAAAGTTAAACAAAGCATACACCTCTATTTACAATTACTATTTTTTTAACAATTTCCACTGAATATTTTACAAAAACACACAGAATGACGGTTTGTGCTGTTTGTGCCGTCATTCTGTTACCAAACTTTGCATCTGCACTGTTCTTCAACTAAGTATGTTTTTGTAAAATGTTCAGTGGAAATTGTTAAAAGTAGTCCTTGTAAATAGAGTTATTTTGTTTGTTTAACTTTGCAATCAATGAAAATCGGAGTCTCATCGCCGCTCTGTTACTGTGGAATTGCCCTCGTGTTCCAATGTAGAACTGGTTCAGTAGCAGTGCCTAGACAATGTTGATATTTGACCTATTTATATGAGTGGAAGGATTCTATGTAAACCATCATATATCACTTTTTCATATTTTTCAAACCTACAACAATGTAATAATCCACACAGATAACATTGAGGTCATGAGGAAATGTATTGGAATGACCTTGATATAATTGAATGATAGTTTGGAAAATATGATGTGCCTCTGTAGCTTGCTGTTTCGCATGTTAAATGAATGCATAGTGGAATGCAATTCAATCATGCACCCGATTTTCCCAACTTAGAATGGATTAACATTCTTGACATAATGAAACTATTGATGGAGTTGAAGACTTCAGGACTATTCACATTCAGTATAATTCAAGTCTGCTGTCATAACAAGAGGCCTGTTTTAGTTCAGTGCTGGGATAGTGCTGTGAGGGCGCGGTCTGTGTTACTGGAAGCCCAGTGTATTTCCAGCTCGGATATGACGGCTCTGCTGGTCTGGAGCATGCTGATAAGAGGCTGGGTTCTCCCCATCACACTCCCTTAGACTCTGGAGCTCAATCGGCATGCAGATGTATGAAAACAAGCAGGCTTTCAGTCCTGTAGAAAAGGGAGTTTCTATCCTTTAGTATGTGGGTTTAGCCGAGTGAACCGCGGGCATTTTCCTCAAAGATTGTCTTTGTTCATATATATCTTGAGCTGATGGCACACTTCCTAGTTGGGGGCCTGATGATGGGATCAGATGATTATGCCGAGCTATAACATTATCTAAATGTTCTCTTTCTCTTCGCTATTACATGGAGCAGACTGATAGTTATGTAAAGAGAGTTTAAACAAGCCATTTGCATACATTGGATTGCTGTGAAGGACGACATGATCATGAAGTGCTTGTTGTTCAAATGTTTATAAAGCACAAATACCCAACAACACCGTCTTTAACATTATGAGAACAATCAACATGGCTCTCAACCTATACCCAATGCTTTCTGTACCATGTGCACTTCATACCAGATGTGTCTGTTATGTGTTCAAAAGGTGACTGTGATTGAAGGACCTTTACAGTTGACAGAAAGCACGTGAAAGAATTGACTGTTTTGTAAAGTGACCAATCAGGACGTGACACTCTTTGAGAGACAGCCTGGAGATTACATGTGATCCTTCTTCTTGCATGTTACCTGAATTCATGAAATTTGGGACATGTTTTTTTTAAAATCCATGTAAGGATTCTCAATCAGGTTCTACTGTCAGTGTCACCTTGGAGGACACATGTCAGCGTTGACCTTTTATCTCCTTTTTCTCATGTCTTTTAGGCTAGGGCTATGTATTGAGTTATAAGGCCAACTCAATAGGAGAGTATTCAATGCCACCTTTGGGTCCAGACTTTCAATGTAATCTTTATTTAATGCACTTGCATGGTAACATTGTTGTTAACAGAATGAGACATGATGCTGAATGATGACTCATACAACAGTAAGTGTGGGAATTTGGGGATATCTGACCATGGATCGTGAAATGGAAAGTGAAATGCTGCGAAAGGTGGTTTCAAATGGAAATTCCTGTTCCCTATAGATCCCACCATGAGATTTATGCCCGAAACAGAAACATCCAGGGAGTGCAAGATAAACATGGTAATAGTGGGGTGTTGGGTTTCTTCAACTGTATTTTATGGAATTGGACTTCTCTGTTCAGAAAGCACAGTGACAAAGACCAGGGTTATTTTTGGCAGGTTGTCATGAGAAAGTTGCATTCATGTCAGTTTATGTCAGTTCTTTGTCTAGAGGTTAATAATAGCCCGTATGTCAGATATGATTCTTGATAGATAAATTGTATCTTGCCTCGTATCTCAAAACCTCTAGCCGATATGTTACGACCTCAAACATGCACGCCATGGTGATTTAATGTCTTAACCTGTCCTCCCACCATATAGAGGGAAAATACATGGGATCCTTCAACCGCCAAGAGTCCCCGTCAGAGTTAATTGAGGACAGCCCTCTGAGATCATTTTAGAGTCATAGCAGCACTCTTTGTGAAAAGGTAGTCATTTCATTTGAGTAGTTTCACACCATACAAAGAGCTGTTTGTGTCAGAAAGGAAAACAATGAAGGAAATTAAATACCCATCATCGTCGTCTTGAAAACAGCAGGTCAAGTCGGTTTCCGTGGTGAAGGTATGTGAACCGGAAAGGAAGAAGATCTCTTGCTTGGAACCAGTCCATCTTGAGGATTGCGCCATTCTGCCACCACTCCATGCTTGGGATTCCATCAAATTAAATTGTATTTGTCACATGCACCGAGTACAACAGGTGTAGTAGACCTTACAGAGATTTCTTATAAGCGTCCAGGTTAGAGTCCCGTTCCTTGAAAGTGGCAGCTCAGTGCGGATGTTGCCTGTAATCCATAGCTTCTGGTTGCGGTATGTACGTACGGTCACTGTGGAGACAACGTCATCAATACACTTATTGATGAAGCCAGTGACTGATGTGGTGTACTCCTCAATGCCATCGGAAGAATCACGGAACATATTTCAGTCTGCACTAGCAAAACAGTCCTTTAGGTTAGTATCTGCGTCATCTGACTACTTTCATCTTGAGTGAGTCACGGGTACTTCTTGCTTTAGTTTTTGCTTGTAAGCAGGAATCAGGAGGATAGAATTATGGTCAGATTTGCCAAATGGAGGGCGAGGGCGAGCTATGTACGGGACCTTATGTGGAGTAAAGGTGGTCTATAGTTGGTCTATAGTTTTTTTCTCTCTGGTTGCACATGTAACATGCTGGTAGAAATGAGGAAAAACGGATTTAAGTTTCCCTGCATTAAGGTCCACTAGGTCCCCGCCCACAACACATTGAGTGCGGTTTTAGAGCCAGCATCAGTTTGTGGT
The DNA here is from genome assembly GCF_057628025.1 of Oncorhynchus mykiss. NCBI lineage: Eukaryota > Metazoa > Chordata > Actinopteri > Salmoniformes > Salmonidae > Oncorhynchus > Oncorhynchus mykiss. The sequence goes on along the minus strand of NC_143024.1, from coordinate 59,633,156 downwards.
GGTTAATAGAAAGCTATGAAGAATATGGATAAACTCTATTGGTCAATAGTGGTCTACAGCTTATAATGAGATACTCTACCTCAGGCGAGCAAAACCTCAAGACTTCCTTAATATTAGATTTCGTGCATCAACAAATAGGCACAGATCTTGCCGATGCACGGAAAACCCAGCCAGCTGTATGTTATCCATGTTGTCGTTCAGCCACGACTCGGTGAAACATAAGATATCTGTCATTCTGCCCCTGAACAAGGCAGTTAACCCCTTCGTTGCTAGGCCGTCATTGAAAATAAGAATGTGTTCTTAACTGACTTGACAAGTTAAATAAAGGTATAAAAATACCAATTTCCGGGCCTCCCGGGTGGCGCAGTGGTTAAGGGCGCTGTACTGCAGCGCCAGCTGTGCCATCAGAGTCCCTGGGTTCGCGCCCAGGCTTGTGATTGTGATGAAAACTTTAAATCGGCCCTAATTAATCGGCCATTCCGAGGTGTAGAAGACAGAAAGGGAAAAAGGTAGGAACAGCGGCAGACAACATATGATTCATGAATTACAGTACTACCCTAATATTCCCTCAGTTCATCACAATTGCGGTGTCTCCTAACCAGCCTTGGGCCCACAGTTGGCCTGAAGGTTATCTTAAGAGCGGGTGAAGTGGCGATGACGGGACTGGCTTCCTCTCTCACGTCAAAACATACCTGCAGACGACAGAGCATGATTAAGCCTTGTTTAAACATTTTAAAAAATCTAACACGGTCAGTCATCTTAAATCAGGAGGTGAAATGCAAAACTGACCTTGGATCATTAACTCTGGAACTACTACCTCTCTGTCTGTATTTCAATGTAAAGCATCTCTTTAATAATACTTCCTGTTGACCCGACCAAGTGACATCTCACCTATGATCATGCTGTGCCCTCTGTGTCAGCCAGTTCAGATGCGGGAGGGATTCACCAAAACAACTGATATAACCTAGAGGATTTAGAGAGAAGGGGGAGAGGGATGGAGTGAAGAAGAGACTGTTTTTGTGTGTGTGTGTGTGTGGTCTTACCTGGTGTCCACACTAAGTGGCTGCAGAGTATTTTATGCTGAAAAACAGACACATGAGGACAAACAATAGAAGATAATATCAATATAAGATACTGTATGTGACACAGACACCTATCAGAGGGTACCTGAAGCGTTTAAATATAGAGGGCTATGTGTCTCACCACTTGGTTATTGCAAGGCTAACCCCCAGGGAAATCATGACTTGGCAGCAACAGATAGACCAGTGAAAATGGCTGTGTTTATGTGGTGTAACTCTGAAAATTAGCAGCTGACATCTTAAGGGTTTTTTAATTAATGTGAGACAGGTTCCATGTATGTGAGACAGGTTCCATGTACAACAAGACAGGCAGAGATTGAGAAAAAGAACACAGAACAGTTTAATTAGCTCTGGTTATAGACACTTTTGCCAGCGATAAAGCTTCCACGGCCTGTTCCTCGGACAGTGAACATCTGGCAATATCTACATTTTCTACCCCTAGGTCCGCTCACTCTCTGAAAGTAAAGAAAACAGCTTATTTTTTATAGATATGAAAACAATAACTGAGATATGACCATTCAATCTAAAGCAGCAGATGCCGTTTTTAGGATACATCAATACAGCCCAGTGATGCCTACCTGAGATGCCATCTTCGTAGGCGTTCGCTTTGACTTCCTTTGTGTCTGGAAAAAAGTTGCTTTCAGAACAATTATTTTTGATTGAAAATAAATCAAATGTACCTCCATAGCATATAACAATTTGCCTGTGAATAACCACACATTTATACAAACGTGCTGCTGTATGCAGAATTCTTGCCGCACAACCAAAGATGCTGCCATACCCTGCCAGCACGCCCACGAGCGAGCCACTCAGAAGCAGAATGATGACCCGTGGAAGAGGGAAAGGAATGAGATTTGTTGCAAGTTGGGGAGGAGGGCTAATAGCTGAACAATAGACTATTCAATCTTTACTAAAGAATAGTCTAATAGCCGAGCTAGGTGTGAAAAAACCCCATCCTATCACAGACCAAGGGGTAGCTTGCCACTCAATGTAATAAAGTAATCTTTTCAAATAAATTACATTACAAGTTATGTTGGCTGACAATTTGTTTGCTACGCTGTCCTTACGAACCACATAGCATATCATTACAGCAGTATGTACTGGTATGTTAGCTAGCTACCTAACGTTAGTAGTTATACATCAAACTTGCCAGTATATTAACTATAGGCTATCTAACTACCCAACGTTTATTGACTTGAGTGTTCTCATCATTCTTAGCTTAGCTAAATGGTATAGTCGTTGTGCTTTCTCAATGGACATTCGGGTGCTTTCGTAAATTTGCTCTGGCTATGTATAGGCTGGACAATAGAACGAGTCAAAATTCACCCAAGACTGAAAAACGGTTTAAGAACCTTGGCTAAACTTGAACACTAGTGCGAGCCCATAGCAAATGAATGGAATCGAACGTTCGCGGAGCCTGTTTTGACTGGTGTGATGCTTAAAATTCCATAAAAAATGTATCTCTCTTCATTTTACCACTACAATCTGTTCGTCGGACGAAACTGGAAAAAACTACTTGTGTAGAAAGTAAACATCTGCACCTCGATGGTGTAGGGCCAGTATGTCTGCGTAATGAAGAAGTAGGGGAAAAATAAAAACTTCAGACTATTTCAGGTCTAGCGATCGATGACCAACGAGCTCGCTGCCCAGACTTACATAATTACAAAGAGGAGATTCTCCTGATTTAAAATAGTGTCCGTGTAACAGTTTTCCTTCCGTCCCTCTCCTCGCCCCTACCTGGGCTCGAACCAGGGATCCTCTGCACACATAGACAACAGCCACCCTCGAAGCATCGTTACCCATCACTCCACAAAAGCCGCGGTCCTGTTTTTTTTGCGATTACTTCAAAACGACTGCAAGCAGCTGGGAAATATTATGAAACTGGGCTCCACGGCGGATGCAATATGTCCAGCCTACTATCTACACGGATTTCAGAGCACTCTCGTCTGAGTGTACCAGAGCGCAGAATAATTACTTTACGAGCGCTCAACCCCCGTTGAATATGGCCGGTGTCAGTAAATGTTGGGGAAAAAACGTCATTAAATTGTTTCCAGCAGCACATTTAAAGTCACCAACGCTCTGGTTAACACAAAAACTGCCTTACCAGCTCTGCTAGGGTGAGTAAAATGGTGTGGAGTGGTGTCATTTGTGTCTGGAAGTAGCTAGCCAACGTTAGCTTGGGTACTTAACTGCCGTTGTAAGGCCAGAACTCTCAAATCAACCCTACTCCTCGACCCGAACGTCCAGTGTGCGCTCCGAGAGCGAAACAGTCTGAATTTACAAACTGACAATTTTTCTCTGAATGGAAACACCATAATATTAATCAAATGAATGAAGCCAAATTTCTTAAAATCAATCCCATATACTACGTTATTACAAATGCTTCTATCAAATGCTTCTCAAAGATGCCCTCTTGGTGGTCAAATTAGCAATAACTTGCAGTAACAGAAGAAATGGCTGAGAATTAAATGACGTGCCACAGAATGCTGCAGCAGCACGCAAGGTGTGCCGCAGTATGACGCACATTTTAAAGGAGGAACCACTGTAGGTTTGAAGGTAGAGGCGGATTACCCACACGCCGTCGGATCCTTACAAGACACCCCGACCTACGTCCCCTATCTCTCTCTCTTCTTCATGCGAATGAAGTAAATCCTTTGCGTCCGACTCGTATAACATTTGTAATTTTTTTTTTTAAAGATCTTCGTAAAGTACGAGGTGAGTCATCTCTGTCCTGATATCGAGAAGCTCTTTTCGGTCATAAGAGACGGTGGCAGAAACATTATGTATAAAATAAGTTTACAAATAATGCGGGAAAAAAACACACACAATAGCACAATTGGTTAGGAGCCCGTTAAAACAGGCAGCCATCTCCACCGGCGCTATTGTATCATCTCAGCTTCCTCTCTTGTGATTCCTCAGAGGGGGAAGGGTGATAATCAGTGTCAGACACAGAACAGACACACAGATCAGTTTTCGAAAGAGGGACAGCTTTTGAGATCATAACATATGTGGCCCTACAAACAGGAAGCATGCTACAGATGTAGGATGTTAATTTCATCATCCTGTCGCAGGAGAATGTTCCTGCAATGCGTTTGATGTTTAAAAAAGTCTTCGGAAGTTTGTCATTTCCACTTTGAAATATCAGACTTGGTTTTCCCTTACGAAAAATGTATCGACCCCTACAAAAATGTCCACAATTATAATCCACATAACAATTTTTGTTGTTAATCCACACAGCAAACTGGCTCAAATTAAGATCTTACATCTGTGTAATAGCCTATTGCTCAATCACACAAGGGATCTTTTCTGAGATGTGGAAAACAAGCTATTCTTGACAAGGCCCATCTGATTTATAGATGCTGATTGAATTAGAGCAAGCATCTTGGAAATACATCTGAAATTCAATGCTGGAAATGCTGCTCGGCACATTGTTTGTGTACATAACAGAAATTCTCATCTCTTTCCATTTGATTCGAAAGGGTACATCGTTAGCATCCGGCAAGTTACAGAAAATGGGTGGCGTGTCATTGTTTCAATCACGCTGATCCTCAGAGTTCAGAAATAGCAGTACTGATCTTGAGGTTGAGTTACATTCTGCACCATGCCTTAAGTCTGCATGTTAGTGTAGGGGAGCAGTGGAATGAGAAGAAAGCCATGCTGGGGTTGTAGTTGTTAAGATGTCTAGTTTGGAGTCAGTCAGCCACCAGGGGGCGATGGCCTCAGAAGGGCTCACTCTTTCACACACAGCCATCCAGTCTCACACTAGTGTCAGAGCAGATCTGCAGGCCTCTCTGGACCCAGTTTGTGCTGACTTCTCTCTATGTATCACTGCTCTGTGAAATATTAATCTTCACACCAGGCACCCACTCAATAGTCTCAAATGATGGCGTATCGGGACAGTTAATTTTTTAGTATGCACCAATATGGAAGATTTAGCTGGGCCACACAACGATATGCTTGTGGTGAAGACAGATGGTTTTCTGGTCCAGCGCACTAAAATACTGTTATTGGTTACAGTGGGAGTGAGTAATAAGAATGTCTCTGTGCAGTTCATGGTGGAGACAAGATTCATAGACAAAGCTGAGGGTTTTAATCAAATCCACGCACACTTTGTTAACCCACTAATGAAATGCAGACTTTCATTGTTTCATGATTACTCTCTGGCTGGCAATCACTAGCTCTGCAAGACATCAATACAAATGTAACAGATATATTTATTTGAGCAATTAAATGGCTCTGCATCCATGTGGCAAGGCAATGTAGTCTGCTTCGTTTTGAGAAGTCTATTTCTCTCTCTCACTTTCTCCCTCTTGTTTAGTAAAAGGGAACACCAGTATTGCACTTCACACCGACATGTTGTTTTCTCTTGGACTGACACCATTCTGTGTGTTTCCCTTTGGCAGCCACCTGTTGTCTCCTCCTCCCAGCCCATGGCTCCGCCCAGCCCCAGCACCAACAGCAGCACCAACAACAGCAGTAGCTCCAGCACTGCAGGTTGGGAGCAACTCAGTAAAACCAACCTGTACATCCGAGGCCTTGCCCCAGCCACCACCGACCATGATCTGGTCAAGCTTTGCCAGCCGTGAGTACACTTCCTTCATCTTATGATTACATCTATTGACTGGTTATTGACTTGTTGGCTGCTTTCACCAACACCATGACTGTGGTAGAGAGATTCAAAGCAACAGTTACTTATTTGACCTGAGTTGGAGATAATAACAGCCTGTTCAAACCAAATCAAATCGAATTTTATTCGTCACATGCGCCAAGTGAAATGCTTACTTACAAGTGAAATGCTTACTTACAAGCCCATAACCAACAATGCAGTTTTATGAAAAATAGATGTTAAGTAAAAAATAGATAAGAAATAAAAGTAACAAATAATTAAAGAGCAGCAACAAAATAACAACAGTGAGGCAGCACACAGGGGATACCGGTACAGAGCCAATGCACAGGGTCACCGGTCAGTCAAGGCAAATGAGGTAATATGTACATAGGTAGACCCAAAGTGACTATGCACAGACAATAAACAGAGAATATCAGCAGTGCAAAAGAGAGGGGGGGGCAATGCAAATAGTCCAGGTAGCCATTTGATTAGCTATTCAGGAGTCTTATGGCTTGGGGGTAGAAGCTGTTGAGAAGTCTTTTGGTCCTAGACTTGGCACTCCAGTACTGCTTGCTGTGCAGTAGCAGAGAGAGCAGTCTATGACTAGGGTGGCTGGAGTATTTGACCCATTTTTAGGGTCTCCCTCTGACACCACTTGGTATAGAGGGGAACAGGGGATACCTAGTCAGTTGTAGAACTGAATACCTTCAAATTAAATGTGTCTCTCTCTGAATCAGAGAGGTGCGCGGGGCTGCCTTAGTCAACATCCACGGCACCCGGGGAACAGTGGGTTAACTGCCTTACTCAGAACGACACATTTTTACCTTGTCAGCTTGAGGATTCGATCCAGCAACCTTTCGGTTACTGGCCCAATGCTCTAACCACTAGGCTACCTGCCAAGGTCCTGGATGGCGGGAAGCTTGGCCCCAGTGATGTACTGGGCTGTACCCACTACCCTCTGTAGTGATGCAACCAGTCAGGATGCTCTCGATGGTGCAGCTGTAGAACGTTTAGAGGATCTGAGGACCCATGCCAAATATTTTCAGTCTCCTGAGGGGGAATAGGTTTTGTTGTACCCTCTTCACGACTGTCTTGGTGTGCTTGGACCATGATAGTTTGTCGGTGATGTGGACACCAAGGAACTTGAAGCTCTCAACCTGCTCCACTACAGCCCCGTCAATGATCTCCTTTGTCTTGATCACGTTGAGGGAGAGGTTGTTGTCCTGGCACCACACTGCCAGGTCTCTGGCCTCCTCCCTATAGGCTGTCTCATCGTTGTTGGTGATCAGGCCTACCACAGTTGTGTCATCAGCAAACTTAATGATGGTGTTGGAGTCATGCCTGGCCATGCAGTCATGAGTAAACAGGGAGTACAGGAAGGGACTGAATACGCACCCCTGAGGGGCCCCCGTTTTGAGGATCTGCGTGGCGGATGTGTTGTTACCTGCCCTTACCACCTGGGGGCGGCACGTCAGGAAGTCCAGGATCCAGTTGCAGAGGGAGGTGTTTAGTCCCAGGGTCCTTAGCTTAGTGATTCGCTTTGAGGGCACTATGGTGTTCAACGCAGAGCTGTAGTCAATGAATAGCATTCTCACATAGGTGTTCCTTTTATCCAGGTGGGAAAGGGCAGTATGGAGTGCAATAGAGATTGCATCATCTGTGGATCTGTTGGGGCGGTATGCAAATTGGAGTGGGTCTAAGGCAGGGGTGTCAAAGTCAAATGGACGGAGGGCCAAATAAAAAAATCAGCTACAAGACGAGGGCCGGACTGTTCGAATGTTCATTGAAAAATGTTTAAATGACGCATATAGTCTAGTGAACCTAATTGAACCTACTGAAAACCTAACAAATATATTACAATATGATCAGATAAATAAAGCAATATTTTCTTATGGCTCTGTCAGTAATCTTTAATTTTCAACAGACACAAAAGACAAATTTCCTTTATATAAATATCCCCATAACATGAACATTAAATGAAAGAAACCGGTATTCAAGGCACCATCAGTAGACTATATTTTCTATTTTAGCAAAAGTGGGCTAAATTTACTTCAAAGAAAAAACAATAATAGCAATTTTCTATCATCCACTCAACTGAAATATTTTTAAAATATAATTGGATTGAAATACAAAAAAATAAAGTGCAAAAATCTATTAATCAAAAACAACACTTTGTTTAAGGAGAAGTAACATGCAGTGAAAACAAATATTAAATTTTAACTTTTAAACTTGAACTGAGTAAAAACTCTAAATATGTGATTGCACAGTAATGTTCACTTGTTTGAGGTTGAGGGTGATACTTGGTGGTGTCCCATCTTTTCCACAAGTTCATCAATGTTCGGGGTAAGGCTCTGAGCTGAAGAAATCCTCAGAATTGAGTGGAGGTGTTCAGCAGTAAGTCGACTTCTGTGTGATGTTTTGTTCAGGTTCATCAAAGAAAACAGTTGTTCACACAGGTATGTGCTGCCAAACATAGACAACGTTTGAGCAGCCTGGATGCGCAGCTGGGGCATTGTGCCGGGGAGGAAACGGGCGAACTCCGCAGCACCCACTGCCGCATATTTTGCCCTCAGTGCATCATTGCATTGGAGGTCAATCAACTCCATTTGGAGGTTTGGTGGTGAGCTTTCCACGTCAACAGCAAATGGGTTACCGAGCAGTTCCAACCTGCTTTTTTGTGCTTCAAAGTCAGCAAATCGGCGTCGAAAGTCAGCGGCAAGCATACCTATTTTATCAGCCAACTGTGTGCTCGGGAACGCACTGGTAGAGAGCTTCTCTTTCATGGTCTGGCAGCTGGGAAAGTGGCTCAAATTTTCTTTCCGCATCTGCGTCTCCCACAGAGTCAGTTTGGTTTTAAATGCCTTCACTGTACTGTACATATCAGAGATGACACGATCCCGACCCTGCAGCTGCAAGTTTATTGCATTCAGATGACTCGTAATGTCACACAGAAAAGCCATTTCACACAGAAACATTTCGTCTCGGAGTTGTGTTGTGTCTTTCCCTTTGCTGTCCAAGAACAGACAAATCTCCTCACGAAGCTCGAAACATCTTTGAAGCACCTTTCCCTGGCTTAGCCATCGCACCTCTGTGTGATAAGGCAAATCACCATGCTCCGTTTCTAACTCCGTCAGAAATGCCTTGAACTGGCGGTGATTCAAACCTTTGGCTCTGATAAAGTTAACTGTGCGCGTGATGATGCTCATTACATGCTCCATTTTCAAGGCTTTACCGCACAACGCTTCCTGGTGTATGATACAATGATAAGCTGTCAGCTCACCTGTCGCGTTTTCCTCTTGCATCTTTTCCCGTATCTTCGCCACCAGTCCGCTCCTGTGTCCACACATCGCAGGTGCTCCGTCGGTTGTCAAACCCACGAGTTTTTCCCAAGGCAGCTCCATCTCATTTACACATCTTGACACCTCTTCATACAAATCATGCCCCGTAGTTGTGCCATGCATAGGACGTAAAGCCAAAAACTCCTCTGTCACGCTTAGGTTGGAGTCCACTCCGCGGATGAAAATTGACAACTGGGCAATGTCAGAAATGTCGGTGCTCTCATCCACAGCCAAGGAATATGCAATAAAATCTTTTCCCTTTTTCACAAGCTGCTCTTTTAGATTGATGGACAACTGGTCTACTCTCTCGGCAATGGTGTTTCTGCTCAGACTCACATTTAAAAAGAGTTGCCTTTTTTCTGGGCAAACTTCGTCACAAACTTTAATCATGCAGTTTTTGATGAAATCCCCCTCCGTAAATGGCCGGGCTGATTTAGCGATCTCTTCTGCCAAAATAAAACTGGCCTTGACAGCAGCCTGGCCTTGTGATTTGGCTTTTTTGAACAGAGCCTGTCGAGATTTGAGGCCTCGTTTTAATTCCTCTGCCTTTTGTAGCCTTTGTTCCATGTCCATATTCTTGTTTTTGTCCGCGTGTTTCGTTTCATAATGTCGTCTCAGATTATACTCTTTCAGTACCGCCACACTTTCTCCACACAGAAGACACACAGGTTTTCCAGCTACCTTCGTGAACATATACTCCGACTCCCACCTTGTTTGAAACCCCCGGTTCTCAGTATCCACCTTCCGTTTTGCCATTTTTGATGGGTATCTGAAAGTTAATTTTACTGTGATGCTGACGACTGCTGTGCCAATAAATATTGAAATGAAGCAGCCTACTGCTCGGTGCGTCACCTTTGCATTGTGGGAAATGTAGTATTGGTGCGTGTAAAAGATCTGCGGGCTGCCGGCTTGCTGCGGGCCGGTTCTAATAATAAATCAAGATCATCCCAGGGGCCGTAAAAAACCTTCTTGCGGGCCGGATGTGGCCCGCGGGCCTTGACTCTGACATATGTGGTCTAAGGTATCTGGGATAATGGTGTTGATGTTGGCCATGACCAGCCTTTCAACGCACTTCATGGCTACAGACGTGAGTGCTACGGGTTGGTAGTCATTTAGGCAGGTTACCTCAATGTTCTTTGGCACAGGGACTATGGTGGTCTGCTATTGCTATTACAGAAGGTTTGTTTGAGGGCATAGCAGGATTTCATATACATTTCCAGGTTAGAGACCCACTCCTTGAATCGGCAGCTCTACCCTTTAGTTCAGTGCGGATGTCACCTGTAATCCATGGCTTCTGGTTGGGGTATGTACAGTGCCTTGCGAAAGTATTTGGCCCTTTTGAACTTTGCGACCTTTTGCCACATTTCAGGCTTCAAACATAAAGATATAAAACTGTATTTTTTTGTGAAGAATCAACAAGTGGGACACAATCATGAAGTGGAACGACATTTATTGGATATTTCAAACTTTTTTAACAAATCAAAAACTGAAAAATTGGGCGTGCAAAATTATTCAGCCCCTTTACTTTCAGTGCAGCAAACTCTCTGCAGAAGTTCAGTGAGGATCTCTGAATGATCCAATGTTGACCTAAATGACTAATGATGATAAATACAATCCACCTGTGTGTAATCAAGTCTCCGTATAAATGCACCTGCACTGTGATAGTCTCAGAGGTCCGTTAAAAGCGCAGAGAGCATCATGAAGAACAAGGAACACACCAGGCAGGTCCGAGATACTGTTGTGAAGAAGTTTAAAGCCGGATTTGGATACAAAAAGATTTCCCAAGCTTTAAACATCCCAAGGAGCACTGTGCAAGCGATAATATTGAAATGGAAGGAGTATCAGACCACTGCAAATCTACCAAGACCTGTCCGTCCCTCTAACCTTTCAGCTCATACAAGGAGAAGACTGATCAGAGATGCAGCCAAGAGGCCCATGATCACTCTGGATGAACTGCAGAGATCTACAGCTGAGGTGGGAGACTCTGTCCATAGGACAACAATCAGTCGTATATTGCACAAATCTGGCCTTTATGGAAGAGTGGCAAGAAGAAAGCCATTTCTTAAAGATATCCATAAAAAGTGTCGTTTAAAGTTTGCCACAAGCCACCTGGGAGACACACCAAACATGTGGAAGAAGGTGCTCTGGTCAGATGAAACCAAAATCGAACATTTTGGCAACAATGCAAAACGTTATGTTTGGCGTAAAAGCAACACACCATCCCCACTGTCAAACATGGTGGTGGCAGCATCATGGTTTGGGCCTGCTTTTCTTCAGCAGGGACAGGGAAGATGGTTAAAATTGATGGGAAGATGGATGGAGCCAAATACAGGACCATTCTGGAAGAAAACCTGATGGAGTCTGCAAAAGACCTGAGACTGGGACGGAGATTTGATCCAAAACATAAAGCAAAATCTACAATGGAATGGTTCAAAAATAAACATATCCAGGTGTTAGAATGGCCAAGTCAAAGTCCAGACCTGAATCCAATCGAGAATCTGTGGAAAGAACAGAAAACTGCTGTTCACAAATGCTCTCCATCCAACCTCACTGAGCTCAAGCTGTTTTGCAAGGAAGAATGGGAAAAAATTCAGTCTCTCGATGTGCAAAACTGATAGAGACATACCCCAAGCGACTTACAGCTGTAATCGCAGCAAAAGGTGGCGCTACAAAGTATTAACTTAAGGGGGCTGAATAATTTTGCACGCCCAATTTTTCAGTTTTTGATTTGTTAAAAAAGTTTGAAATATCCAATAAATGTCGTTCCACTTCATGATTGTGTCCCACTTGTTGTTGATTCTTCACAAAAAAATACAATTTTATATCTTTATGTTTGAAGCCTGAAATGTGGCAAAAGGTCGCAAAGTTCAAGGCGGCCGAATACTTTCGCAAGGCACTGTACGTACAGTCATTGTGGGGGGGATGTCATCGATACACTTTTTGATGAAGCCAGTGACTGATGTGATCAGTGACTGACTCTAATCATTGTAGATGAAGAAGAGAAGACAGGTTAAATAAGTATTTTTAGCTTTGAGACAGTTGAGACATGGATTGTGAATGTGTGCCTTTCAGTGGGTGAATGGGCAAGACAAAAGATTGAAGTGCCTTTGAACGGAGTATGGTAGTAGGTGCCAGGTGCACCGGTATGAGTGTGTCAAGAACTGGAACGCTTCTGGGTTTTTCACACTCAACAGTTTCCCATGGGTATCAAGAATGGTCCCCCATCCAAAGGGCATCCAGCCAACTTGACACAACTGTTGGAAGCATTGAAGTCAACATGGGCCAGCATCCCCGTGCAACGCTTTCGACACCTTGTAGAGTCCATGTCCAGATGAGGCTGTTCTGCAGGCAAAGGGGGTTGCAACTCAATATTAGGAAGGTGTTCCAAATGTTTTGTGCACTTTAACATTATGTTTGGTGTTGCATGGTCTCCCTGTGATGTCACAATGCTATATGAAGAACAAGACCTCAGTTACCAGTGGACCGTCTCAATGTGCATTTAATAGATACTAATAATGTTAGATGACTCACTGTAGCTCAGTTGGTAGAGCATTGCACTTACAACGCCAGGATAGTGGGTTTCGATTCCTGGGACCATCAGAATGTAAAATTTATACACGCATGACTGTAAGTGGCTTTGCTAAATGGTATATATTATTATTATTGTTATATTACTGCCGTGTTTAAGTAGAACCTAGCTGGGACAGATCACTGGACCAGATAGAGAGAGGGAGAGAGATAGCAGTGAGTGAAGGAGGGGGGATGGAGATATTTGAGTAGATGATGTCCAACACTGCAAGGGGAGAGCTGACAGGGGCATTACATCTGAATTTAAAATGAAAGATATTGGAAGACTACAAGGGCAAACCCAGAGAGCCTTAGCAGCTGACAGTATCTGAAGCGAGACAGTGGGGAGTTCATGTATGCAGAGGATAAAGGAGCCATCCCAGCCCGCTCTCATCCACAGCCCCATTGTGTTATTGTGTACCTATCTATGGAAAAGACCACCGAGGTGACTTTGAAATCTCATTTTCATCTCCCAGACCCCCTGCTTTACCCCCCCCCCCTCCCCCCCACCTCTACAATGTGATGTTGACTTTGCAGCACATTCAACCCCTCGATCTCCCAATCGGCTTGCATAGATCCTCTATCCTGCGTTTAGAAATAGAGATACAGAGTGATAGCTGCTGTTTAGCAACCTACACCACACACAAGATTGTCTGGAACACTAGTAAACTATGTTTACTTTTCCTAAAAAAAATGACTTAGAGGGAAATTTAAGAATTGAAGAAAGCAAACAGGTATTGAATGTTTGAGTCCTGCACGGGTTCGTTTTTTGGAGCTGTACCCGGCCACATTAATTCCGAGCCCCACCCGATACCCGATATCAGGACAGATTCTTCTCCGCAACCGGACCCTCCCGCATATAATTATCCTGAGAGCCGACCTGTGACCCGCCAAAATAACATACATTTATTTAATTGTTTGTATGACCCCAAAGTAGTTTATTTGGCTAGTCCCTTTCCCTGCATGAATTAATTTGTCTGCGTGTTTTTTCAACATTTCGATAAAAGGAAAACGTGCCATGAATTAAGAACAATATGTTCTTATTTTCACAATGCGAAGCGGCACATTGACAATTCAAATGGCTTAAAAAAAGGAGTCTTCTAATTAGCCTTCTTACCTAATGAAGGACTATAGCTGACATAACAAAACCTTTATGCATAGATCATCCAATAGTTTAATAAAAACTCCAATAAACAATTCCCAGATTCAAATAGGCTACAGGCTGCAAAAATAGCCTACATTTATTTAGTAGGCTATAGGCTACTCAAACTTTTACCAGTTTCACAGGTTTAAACTTTATATGGCCTGCATATGGTCTAAATTAACCAAAGCCTGAATTAATGTAATAAGGAACTCTGGTTAGGCTACGTTAGCCATTTTCGCATGAGCTAGGCTAGCCAGGGAAAGTAAACTTGAGAACACAGTCGTGCGTGTGGGGGAGGGAACATAATCTCTGAATTTGATCAAATTAGGAATGTTTTAGCACCACACAACATGCTCCTGGGTAAAAAAAAAATATATGTAAGATCTTGATTTAAAACGTTTCCGACCCGCAATATATTTGTTCTGAACCGCGAGCCGACCCGTGAGTTGAAAGAATGTTTTAAATTCCACCCGCCAGCTGATTTATTTTGTGGGTTACCTGCGGGGAACCATGGGTATCTGACCCGATGCAGGACTCTATTGTATGTACAGTGAAAGGCAGTTAGATTCATACTGATAACGTCATGTACATAAGGGAGTGATATCCGGACCATCTCTAGCACTGTTGATGGTTTGCCATAGCGCAGCTGTTGCCATTTTAGGATTTGGGATTAGAGCTCACTTTAGAGATTCCGGGTCAACGGCTCTTGCTCTTTTACCCTGTGTTGTAACTAGCTTAATCCTTCCCCCGACTGAAATGTTCTTAGCGTATAAACTCACCCTAATCAATGTTATATCAATGCTGATTTTCAGTGACTAGTAGCCTAAATACTGGCAACAGTTCAGCCACGCTCTCCCAAAATAAACTCTTAAAACATTAGATGAAGAACGTTGTGTTCAACAACCAATCAGTGACCCCGCTTGAAATTGGAGTGCATATTAACATTGAAATTGTAGAGGCCATTCTGGTTGGTATGACCATGAATGGACACAAACAGGAGTTGGCTAATGCACAAACAGACTGGACCACCAGTCTATTCAGTCAGTAGGTCAGGGGTAATGCACCTTAGCTAGTTGTTTAGACAATCTAAAGAGGTTGGAATAGATCCCTGTGTTTTTCCAACTGATCCCATCTGAGCTGATCCACCACCCGATCCCAAAATATCCCCAAATAAAATCCTGAAATGTCTACTTAAAACCTTGAGGCAATAGTTGAGGATTCAAAAAGCACAAGGTATAATCAGTTCTTGTTGATAGCAAAGTGATTCTTCATATCGCATTAAAAAAATTCACTTGCTACTCAGGAACACTTTACAGCCCTCAGTCAATACGAGGCCATAACTCAATCCTGCTATTTTCAGAGCAGACAGAACAGTATCCCTCAGTGCTATCCGCAGGAATCAATAAGCATGCAGTGAATAGTAATCAGAGCCCTTTTAGCCACTGTAATGGGATAAAGGCAGGGGGGGGGAAAGGCAGGTGGAATGGGAGAACATTGTTCTCCAAGCTGCTACTGCCACCACTTTCTCAGAGAAGACATTCTACCTGATTCAAGCAGCTCACCCTCATCTGTCTGACAGCACCATGCAGCTCACCCTCATCTGTCTAACAGCACCAAGCAGCTCCATCACACTGTGATAGATGGTTAGTGAAAGCTAATGGAAAAGGGGGGAGTCTAATGGCTAAGGTTGTCTTAAGAAGCTTATTTTCCTGGAAGATGTGTTGTAGCATACACACACACACACACACACACACACACACACACACACACACATAGACACCTTTGGCCGTTGTCTAAAGCCTTCCACATGTTTCTGTTCGGCTAGAGCCGAACAGTTTGTTCGCATACTCCTTCAAGTGACAAAATGTGCATAATAAGGAATCTTCTCTCTTTGGATGACTACAAACACTTCATTGAAGAATCCCATCGCTACTGTTGACCAATCACCGATGAATGGGCGTACACTTCGGTTACCGACTTCACCTTGACTCGATTAAAAAATGTCTTGTGCACGAACAGCCGGAAAAAAATCGAACTAAAACGTCACAAAATGTTGCCATAATACATTGAATTTTGTAAAGTATTCAGATCACTTGACATTTTCCAAATTTTGTTACATTACAGCCCAATTTTAAAATGGATTAAATTGTTTTTTCCCCCTCATCAACCTACACACAACACCCCATAATGAAAAAACAAATGTATAAAAAATAACCCCGGAAATCTCACATTTACATAAGAATTCAGACCTTTTACTCAGTACTTTGTTGAAGCACCTTTGGCAGCGATTACAGCCTCAAGTTTTCTTGGGTATGACGCTACAAGCTTGGCACACCTGTATTTGGGGAGTTTCTCCCATTCTTCTCTGCAGATCCTCTCAAGATCTGTCAGGTTGGATGGGGAGCGTCGCTGCCCAGCTATTTTCAGGTCTCTCCAGAGTGTCACACCCTGACAATAGTTTGCTTTGTATGTTTCTATGTTTTGGTTGGTCAGGGTGTGAGCTGGGTGGGCATTCTATGTTACATGTCTAGTTTGTCTATTTCTATGTTTCGGCCTAGTATGGTTCTCAATCAGAGGCAGGTGTCATTAGTTGTCTCTGATTGAGAATCATACTTAGGTAGCCTGGGTTGCACTGTTTGTTGGTGGGTGATTGTCTATGTCAGTGGCTTGTGTCAGCACAGGTCTATTTTGTTAGCTTCACGGTCGTCATTTGTTTATTGTTTTGTATGCAGTGTCAGTACTTTCTTTATTAAAGATTTACCATGGACACTTACCACGCCGAATTTTGGTCTTCCGATCCATCTCGCCTCTCCTCTTCAGATGAAGAGGAGGACGATTGTGACAGAATCACCCACCACAACAGGACCAAGCGGCGTGGTGACAGGCAACAGCGGCGCAAAGAGGAATGGACTTGGGACGATGTGTTGGACGGCAAGGGTTGCTACACATGGGAGGAGATCCTGGCGGGAAAGGATCGCCTTCCATGGGAACAGGTGGAGGCAGCTAGGAGAGCAGAGGCAGCCGGAGAGAGGAGCCGGCGATATGAGGGAACACGGCTGGCAAGGAAGCCCGAGAGGCAGCCCCAAAAATGTCTTGGGGGGGGGGGCTAACAGGGAGTATGGCTATGCCAGGTAGGAGACCTGTGCAAACTCCCTGTGCTTACCGGGGGGCTAGAGAGACCGGGCAGGCACCGTGTTATGCTGTGGTGCGCACAGTGTCTCCAGTGCGGGTGCATAGCCCGGTGCGGTACATTCCAGCTCCGCGTATCGGCCGGGCTAGAGTGAGCATCGAGCCAAGTGCCATGAAGCCGGCTCTACGCATCTGGTCTCCAGTGCGTCTCCTTGGGCCGGCTTACATGGCACCAGCCTTGCGCTCGGTGTCTCCGGTTCGCCTGCATAGCCCAGTGCGGGCTATTCCACCTCGCCGCACTGGCAGGGCGACCGTGAGCATTCAACCAGGTAAGGTTGGGCAGGCTCGGTGCTCAAGAGCTCCAGTGCGCCTGCACGGTCCGGTCTTTCCAGTACCACCTCCACACCCCAGCCCTCCGGTAGCAGCTCCCCGCACCAGGCTTCCTGTGCGTGTCCTCGGCCCAGTACCACCAGTGCCAGCACCACGCATCAGGCCTACAGTGCGCCTCGCCTGTCCAGCGCTGCCAAAGCCTTCCTCCTCTCCAGCGCTGTCGGAGTCTCCCGCCTGTTCAGAACTGCCAGTCTGCAAGGAGCTGCCAGTCTGCAAGGAGCTGCCAGTCTGCAAGGAGCTGCCAGTCTGCAAGGAGCTGCCAGTCTGCATAGAGCTGCCAGTCTGCAAGGAGCTGCCAGTCTGCATAGAGCTGCCAGAGCTGCCAGTCTGCAGGATGCCGCCAAAGTTGCCAGTCTGCAAGGAGCCGCCAGAGCTGCCAGTCTGCAAGGAGCCGACAGAGCTGCCAGTCTGCAAGGAGCCGCCAGAGCTGCCAGTCTGCATGGAGCTGCCAGTCAGCATGGAGCAGCCAGGGTCGCCAGTCAGCATGGAGCAGCCAGGGCCGCCAGTCAGCATGGAGCAGCCAGGGCCGCCAGTCAGCATGGAGCAGCCAGAGCCGCCAGTCAGCATGGAGCAGCCAGAGCAGCCAGTCAGCATGGAGCAGCCAGTCAGCATGGAGCAGCCAGAGCTGCCAGTCAGCCAGACTCTTCCAGATCTGCCAGTCAGCCAGACTCTTCCAGATCTGCCAGTCAGCCAGACTCTTCCAGATCTGCCAGTCAGCCAGACTCTTCCAGATCTGCCAGTCAGCCAGACTCTTCCAGATCTGCCAGTCAACCAGACTCTTCCAGATCTGCCAGTCAGCCAGGGGCCGCCAGTCAGCCAGGAGCTGCCGCCACTCTGTCCAGAGCTTCCGCCCCTCTGTCCCGAGCTGCCGCCCCTCTGTCCATTGAGAAGAGTTGCCATGGTGAGGAGGCCACGGAAGAGGACAAGGTGGGGAAAGACTAAGGTGAAGTGGGGGCCACGTCCAGAACCAGAGCCGCCACCGCGGACAGATGCCCACCCAGACCCTCCCCTATAGGTTCAGGTTTTGCGGCCGGAGTCCGCACCTTGGGGGGGGGAGGGTACTGTCACACCCTGACCATAGTTTGCTTTGTATGTTTCTATGTTTTGGTTGGTCAGGGTGTGAGCTGGGTGGGCATTCTATGTTACATGTCTAGTTTGTCTATTTCTATGTTTCGGCCTAGTATGGTTCTCAATCAGAGGCAGGTGTCATTAGTGTTCTCTGATTGAGAATCATACTTAGGTAGCCTGGGTTGCACTGTTTGTTGGTGGGTGATTGTCTATGTCAGTGGCTTGTGTCAGCACAGGTCTAATTTGTAGCTTCACGGTCGTCATTTGTTAATTGTTTTGTATGCAGTGTCAGTACTTTCTTTATTAAAGATTTACCATGGACACTTACCACGCCGCATTTTGGTCTTCCGATCCATCTCGCCTCTCCTCTTCAGATGAAGAGGAGGACGATCGTGACACAGAGATGTTCAATTGGGTTCAAGTCTGGGCTCTGGCTGGGCCACTGAAGGACATTCAGAGACTTGTCCCGAAGCCATTCCTGCGTTGTCTTGGCTGTGTACTTAGAGTCATTGTCTCGTTGGAAGGTGAACCTTCCCCCCAGTCTGAGTTCCTGAGCGCTCTGGAGCAGGTTTTCATCTCTCTGATTCTCTCCAGTCTCCCACTCCCTGCCGCTGAAAAACATCCCCACAGCATGATGCTGCCACCACCATGCTTCATCGTAGGGATGTTGCCAGGTTTCCTCCAGACGTGATGCTTGGCATTCAGGCCAAAGAGTTCAATCTTGGTTTCATCAGACCAGTGAATCTTGTTTCTCATGGTCTGAGAGCCCTTAGGTGCCTTTTTGGCCAACTCCAAACTGGCTGTCATGTGACATTTACTGAGGAGTGGCTTCCGTCTGGCCACTCTACCATAAAGGCCTGATTGGTGGAGTGCTGCAGAGATGGTTGTCCTTCTGGAAGGTTCTCCCGTCTCCACAGAGGAACTCTGCAGCTCTGTCAGAGTGACCATCGGGTTCTTGGTCACCTCCCAGACCATGAACCTTCTCCCCGATTGCTCAGTTTGGCCAGGCGGCCAGCTTTAGGAAGAATCTTGGTGGTTCCAAACTTCTTCCATTTAAGAATGATGGAGGCCATTGTGTTCTTTAGGACCTTCAATGCTGCATAAATGGTTTGGTACACTTCCCCATATCTGTGCCTCGACACAATCTTGTCTCGGAGCTCTACGGACAATTCCTTCGACCTCATGGCTTGGTTTTTTGCTCTGACATGCACTGTCAACTGTGGGACCTTTATATCGACAGATGTGTGCCTTTCCAAATCAATTGAATTCACCACAGGTGGGCTCCAATCAAGTTGTAGAAATATCTCAAGGATGATCAATGGAATCAGGATGCACCTGAGATCCATGTCTAGTCTCATAGGGTCTGAATACTTATGTAAATAAGGTATTTCTGTTTTTTTTTAGGTGTAATAGATTTGCAAAAAAATTCTAAAACCCTGTGTTTGCTTTGTCATTATAGGATATTGTGTGTAGGTTGATGAGGACTTTAAAAAAAAAAAATCATTTTAGAATAAGGCTGTAACATAACAAAAATGTGGAAAAAGGGAAGGGGTCTGAATACTTTCCGAATGCACTGTATTTTCACAAACTGTTTTAGATGGGAAGCATCCCGGACACCTTTACCCTGAACTTCTGTACCAATGTCATACACATTCGATGCTGAGAGTTAGAGTTAAACTGTGTCCTCTCAGTCATCCAATGGTGGCCCAGATTGGGAAGCGGGTGTCGTAATCCTGTGCCTTTTTTAACCTCTTGCATTCAAGGTTTAGATTTTCGCGTCCCTTGATTGGTGAGCTTCTCTGGGGGGGGGGGGGGTTGCCGTTGACACTGTGGTGATTCCTGTAATTGATTTATTTGGAGTCAATTAGTGGAAACCCCTTCATCCTCGAGGCTCTTTACCCAGTGGAGCACAGAGTAAGGTCACGCCGGCCCGCGGAGACGAGCACAGCACACACAGACATGTGCTGCTGCTCGCAAAGTCAGGCTCTGTAATTGGATTTCAAATATCATGGAGATTTATTTGGTTATATTAAGCCACTGCTGATCTGCGATCATTAATGGCAAAAGCACTATAGGTGACCTTTTCCTCTGCGACAATCATAACACCATGACACACAACCAGATCTGTCACAATCGGTTATATCTATGACTCACGGTCGGGACGGAGGCCTCATTTTCATAAAGCCACCACCTGCCCGCCTCCCAGCTCAGGTCAAAGCTCACACTTCCTCCTCCGTCTAGAGAGCCAATCCCCTCATCGACCATTTGTCTGCCGCGCTGATTACTACAAGGGAGGCTCATTTACTACTACGGCCTGGCGTCTGTGCGTTGTTATTGGTTGCATTCATCATTGTACAGAGAGAAAGTTGCAATATATGTCGCAGTTGCTTTCTTTGTACTGATTTGCTATTCATTTTGAATAGAGTGAGCTAGCTTAGCGCTGAAAGGAAATGCAGTGCAGCCAGTGTTTAGGGGTCACCGCTGAGTTCATTTGTCAGAGCTGGCAGCAGCAGCAACACAGTGCACAAAATAACTGTTAAAGCACAGGATGTGTCTATGGAATGCTACTCAGTCCCCCTGTGCCTGCATTGTCAAGAAATCGTAAATATACAGTGTGTAATGCATATTTCATTCAAGTTTATTCCTAAATGTTTTCTGATTCTCGGTACGTCTTTTTCACGAGTCAGACATCCTTATGCCTATGTAGGATAGGTAACCCTCCATGATTCTGTCGTTTGGTAAAAATCACGGCAACCTTTGCTCCAGCGCCGCAGAGATTCTCAAATCCACATGGAAACAAACGGCTTCCTGTTTCTCATGCTTTTTTTTGGTGATGTCATACATTCTTGTGCAAGCCTCACTCTTTTTGTCTTTTATAACAGGCTCCCTCTGTCTGGGACATAACGCAACACAACTAAAAATACTTCTCTCTTCCTCTCTTAGGTATGGCAAAATTGTATCAACAAAGGCCATCCTGGACAAGACGACAAACAAATGTAAAGGTGTGTATGGCTTCCTCTGTTTTTACGAAGACTTTCAGTAAGTCGGGACGTGGTTGATTCTGCTAACAGATTTTTTATTATTATAATTGTTGCACACAACTCAAGAAGTCATGCTCATAACAACCCCTAGGCTTAAAGCAATAAAAACTCATCACATGCATCTTCATTGAGAGGATACTGTACGTAGGTATCGCAATGACTCGTTGTAAAGCAGGAGATCAGTGTTAAGGCTTTGGAGCTTTGACTTAGACTTCCAGTTTGTGATATGATGACGCAAAGGATTTTCACCATAATCCTCCTAATGCTATTGTACTAAAGACAAAGGCCATGCTAAGGAATGAATGAAGATTCTTGCTTAAGGCCTTCTTGACTCACGCAGTGGGTTTGGCACCCCAATAGTGTCACAGTGTACTGGCTCTGCCTTGTTGAAGTCATTCAGTCATCCAACAGCTATGTGGCTCAGAGGGGCTGGTCTAATCAGGAAACAGACAGACAGGCTGGCAAAAGGCTGCCACTACTTCATGTTATTTTAGTCCCTTTACTGATTGGCTGTCTGTCACTGTGCAGCGCGCTATGGGGGGGATCACAAGAGGAAGTGACAGCTCATGCCCCTCCCTCTGGAGAGTGACAAACAGTCTTGGCTCTGGCTGCAGCCCTGGGCCCAACACCCTGTTCTGACTAGTGAGAAGCGCAATGACATTGAAGCCCAGCCCAGCCAGCACGCACCACAGATGGGCTAGGAATAAGCTTGGTCACTGTCCTGCTGGGGATTATTATACCCTTATTAATCACAGGTGGCGACTGAGAAACATCCTTTCATCTTGCATGACGATTTTTTCTTGAACTCACGGCTTGCTTGAAGAAAGGTACCTGAGAAACTCCCCAAAATCCCAACTTGGAAAGCCAAATGAACATTTGCCATTCATAAAAACAAACATCAGAATGTTCCGATTCAGCATATACTTGGTTTGTGCTGTTTATCACCAAGATCAAACTAGAATCTGTCATTAGATTCCACATTGAGCAGAGAGTTTGCTGTGGACCTGTGAGCTTGTTTGATGGTCAAGGGCAGGGAGGGACTGCAGGTCTGACTCTGGCCTGCATGTAGCCCCAGGGGGACAGTGAACTGACCTGAGCCCTGGGCGTCATCACTGCAATCTGCAGCTTCAGCACCGTTCTCTGCTCCCCTCGGCCGACTACACTACCTCACCACCAGTCACTGACTGACCACCATGGGCCCCTTAGAGGTGGGGGTCAACCACAGAACATGGTGGCCTCTGGCTTGGCCTCACTGTGGTGGCTGTCAATCACATCCTGTCACTTTCTGCTTGCTGTAGACGTCAATGTTGACCTGAGATTTAGAGTGCCAACCAAATGTCACACTATTCTCTGTATTTTACGAAGCATGGAGGAGGAGGTGTGATGCTCGGGGGTGCTTTGCTGGTGACACTGTCAGGGATTTATTTAAAATTCAAGGCACACTTAACCAGCTTGGCTACCATAGCATTCTGCAGCGATAACCATCTGGTTTGCGCTTAGTGGGACTATCATTTGTTTGGGACCAAGTCCATATTATGGCAAGAACAGCGCAAATAAGCAAAGAGAAACGACAGTCCATCATTACTTTAAGGCATGAAGGTCAATCAATTCGTAAAGTTTCTTCAATTGCAGTCGCAAAAACCATCAAGCGCTATGATGAAACTGGCTCTCATGAGGACCACCACAGGAAAAGAAGACACAGAGTTACCTCTGCTGCAGAGGATAAGTTCGTTAGAGTTACCAGCCTCATAAATTGCAGCCCAAATAAATGCTTCACAGAGTTTACGTAACAGACATCTCAACATCAACTGTTCAGAGAAGACTGCGTGAATCAGGCCTTCATGGTTGAATTGCTGCAAAGAAACCACTACTGAAGGACACCAATAAGAAGAAGAGACATGCTTGGGCCAAGAAACACGAGCAATGGACATTAGACAGGTGGAAATCTGTACTTTGGTCTGATGAGTCCAAATTGGAGATTTTTGGCTCCAACCGGTGTGTCTTTGTGAGATGCAGAGTAGGTGTACGGATGATCTCCGCATGTGTGGTTCCCACTGTGAAGCATGGAGGAAGAGGTGTGATGGTGTGGGGGTGCTTTGCTGGTGACACTGTCTGTGATTCATTTATAATTCAAGGCACACTTAACCAGCATGGCTACCACAGCATTCTGCAGCGATAGGCCATTCCATCTGGTTTGCCCTTAGTGGGACTATAATTTATTTTTCAACAGGACAATGACCCAACACACCTCCAGGCTGTGTAAGAGCTATATGACCAAGAAGGAGAGTGATGGAGTGCTGCATTAGATGACCTGCCTCCACAATCACCCGACCTCAACCCAATTGAGATGGTTTTGGATGAGTTGGACTGCAGAGTGAATGAAAGCAGCAAAAAAGTGCTCAGCATATGTGGGAACTCCTTCAACACTGTTGGAAAAGCATTCCAAGTGAAGCTGGTTGAGAGAATGCCAAGCGTGTGCAAAGCTGTCATCAAGACAAAGGGTGGCTATTTTGAAGAATGTAAAAATATTTTTCTTTGTTTAACACTTTTTGGTTACTACATGATTCCATATGTATTATTTAATAGTTTTGATGTCTTCACTATTATTTGACCATGTAGAAAATAGTAAAATAAAGAAAAACCCTTGAATGAGTAGGTGTGTCCAAACCTTTGACTGGTACTGTATATATAAATATGTAAAAATGTAGTGAAGTACTTTTGACTAGGGTCCGTAATTGTTATATGTTTAATTACATTGCCAACAGAAGATAGTAATGATAAAGCTAAATGATGCATTACGTAGCATGGTTGTGCCATGCAGTCTTTCCAGGTAGGCTGTGTAACGCATATAGTGAGAAGTGTCTTGAGTGGTATGGTGTTCTGTCCCTCAGGTTACGGCTTTGTGGACTTTGATAGCCCTGCTGCAGCTCAGAAAGCTGTCACTGCCCTGAAGACCAGCGGGGTCCAAGCCCAGATGGCTAAGGTGAGGGTATGCTTGCAGTCTATTCCTATTCTCACACACTAACACCTGACAATACACAGTCTTCAATGGATTTTGGTAGTCCATTTACAGGCAGTAAAAACCTGACCCACCCAGCATTACATAGATGAATATGTATCTCCCTGCCCGGGCTGCATGTGTACCTCTCAAGTTTGTCTGCAGCCCCCCTGTGACTCTGTGGTCATTGTGCAGTAACATGAGCCCATAGGTGTGTGTGTGTGTGTGTGCGTGTGCTAGCTTGCTTGTGTTTGTGTTAGTGCTCTTGCGTTCATGTGTGTGTTCCTGCCTTTGTGTGTGTGTGTGTGTGCTCTTCCATTTGTGTGTGTGTGCTCTTGTGTTTGCGTGTGTGTGAGTGGTGGTGGTGTGTGTGACAGTTCCTAAAGGCATCCTGTCACACACTTTGGAGGGGCACCAGGGGTGAGTGGCGCCGACAGGCAGACTGTTGGGTGGAGAGAACAGGCTGGTGATACTCTGCGATGACAACAGGGTGACGTGCCGGAGAAGGAATTCCCCCTGGGGACGTGTGTCTAAGCCTCAGCAGGAGCAGAGAGGACTCAGTGTGTCCTTTCTAAAGGAGGCATATAGGGCAGGCCGTATCCTAAATGAGAGCATATTCCCTATTTAGTGCACTAGGGCCTTGGTCAAAAGTTGTGCCCTATATAGGGAATAGGGTGCCATTTGGGACACATCCAGTGTGTCCTTTCCAAAGGAGGCTCATCTTGTCTGTTCAAAGGGCTCATTTGCACTAGCCTACACTAGCCTTTTTCACTAGCCTTGGGGTGGCAGGTAGCCTAGTGGTTAGAGCATTGGGACCATAACCGAAAGGTTGCTGGATCGAATTCCCGAGCTGACAAGGTCCAAAAAAACTATCGTTCTGCCCCTGAACAAGGTAGTTAACCCACTGTTCCCCGGTAGGCATTTCCAAACCCGGCTCCGGCCAATTGGGCTTTGCGAGCACAACCAACCAAGGCACAAATTGTTGGGAAATACAGTATATTTTCCTGTTTCCCCGCTCCACATCCAAAGAAGATGTGACGGTCAATGAACGGTGTTCCAGGTCTGGAAAGTCTTAATGGGTTCAGTGCCGACTGGCACTGAGACAAGTTTGATCCCCTTGGTTTTAGGCAGGACAGGTGAAGGCTGCTTTTTGACACAATGCTGAATATTCTTGTCTCCCAGAATCTTAGCTCTAAAATGACTGGAAAATGATTCACACGTGCTTGTATAAACATACAGTATATGTGTACAGTGTAATAAAGTAAAGTGTATAAATTAGATGAGCCATTAGGTTTTTTTCTCAAGCTTCCTGGAAGCATTGCTGTGGAAGTTTGGAGGCAAAAGAGGATGGAAGTAATGTGAAACTTTGACTAAGACTAAGTGGTGAAGAGGGATATTAGTTTGAGAAGCATGAGTCATGAGCCTTGCATTCTGCGTGTAACCGATCTAGCTTGCTGCAGCATTACTCACTGAAGTCACACCAGCTTGTGTCACTTTAAAAAGGCCTGACTTACTAGACAGACTGTAATGAAAGGGTTATGAACAGCGTACGTGTAGCAAGTTTGTCCTGTTATAGAATGTCCTTTGAAAGTCCTATGTGTCAGGCAGACTGAGCTGGGTAAAGCATTACTGGAGCAGTTTTGAGGCCAGTTTCTGGTGGGAGTCAATTGGGCAGAGAATTCACATGGTTGGTCTTCAAAGGGCCAGCAGGGGCTGTAATAACTTTGAACAAGGTAGTTTACAATCTTGGACAGAAGAAAGGGATGTAAATCGTTTGGAGATTGCCATGGCAACCGAGCCAGTTATAGTTGTGGAAATCGGGCCCGCAAAGCCTAAACAGGAATCCTCAAAATCCTCTGCTTTTTGACATGCCTCTGTGCACCTATTTAACTTTTAATTAAAATAAAGCCGTTTTGTGAGGAATGCCTAAATTTAATCTAGGCATTGTTCAAGGTAAAGGCCATTTAAAAGTCGGAGCCTTTTCAGTTAACTTTTTCTCGTTATTACCAGGACTTGCTTGGGCTTAATGAACTCCCCAAACAAAGGTATTTTCTTTCTGCCCGGGAAACATTTAATAGGCATTCACTCATTATTATTTCAAAGGCAGGTAGGAAGTCAGCAGATGGGGGTTTCCTGTTGAAAATGTTCTCCTAATGGTATTTCCACCTAGATATGTTCCTTTTCCTAGATGGATTGCATACTTATATTCTCCATTTCTAACATGTTACAGAAGGAGTACAATATAACATAATAATGATACAATGTGTCTGTATCATAATATTGTAAGTGGATAAACTTGTTTAGGATGACGTGAACTTCCCCTACTAATGACAGATGAGTGAGGTCTACTTTCCCACTTATTTTGGACATGAACAGACGATCGTAATAATAAACCTGTGGCCTAAGCACAGCATTTGGAGGGACTCCCTCTCCGGCTAGACAAGCAATTGCCAGGCCACCCCTCCTCCTCCCCTCAACCGCCACTGGCCCTCCTAACCTGCTCCGTAAATTCTCCTAAACCTGCTCCAAAAAGTAAATTTTGACAAAAATCTGTATCCCTTCTAGACATAACCCTCAATGAGCACGCCTTAGTCACAGTACTTGTTTTGCTGGTGACCCCATTCACTGCTGCCCAAACAGATGTCTTATTTTGCCGCCAAATTTCGGTCCCTACGTTTTAAGAGCCGCTTCACACGCACAGAAAGGCTTTTTCTCTCTCTAATTTCTGTCAGATGGTGGCGGAGTTAGGAGTTGATTCGGGGCTTATACTAAGAGAACTCCTATTCGGGATGACTCACGGGTAAACCATGTGGTAATTATTCTACACTCATTCCTCCCTCTGAGCCACTGAAAACATTACTAGTGAAATTCTCTGTGGAATACAGGTCGTGTGTGTTGACTAAGTTAGTCTGATCTTCCGTCTATCGTCTATTCCATACTTTCTGTGTAGGCAGCCTGTGATCCTGAATGGATATCTGTGGCCTATTCAATATAAATGTTTTAAAGGCCATTTAACTGGATGAATGCTTTACCATTACCCTTTAGGTAAGCCATAAAGGATAAAATGGTAAGGCAGTCTTTTTGCCCTTGAATATCATTTGAGTGTGTGTGTGTGTGTGTGTGTGTGCGCGTGCGCGTGGTGAGTAGGGAGGATTGTTGCTGATGGCCACCCCCCTCTTTTCATTCTAGAGCGCTTTTTAGAGTTATTAGAGCAGAACACACACACACACACACACACACACACACACACACACCCTTTTGCTGCTGAGTGCTGAAACACACTCCTCCCTTCCTCCATCCATCCCTCCCTCAACTCCTCACCAATCCCTCTGATTGAACACCTCCACTGGGTGCTTTGCTCTGCTGTTCTGTGTGGTGCCAATTCATTGTTCCTAATAGTTGGATGTAGATTTCTCTGTCAGCGTATTAACTTAGTAATCCAATCGAGTGTGTTAGGCTGGGCTCTGGATGCGGCAGGACGCTGATGAATATTAATGGTGAGCGGCTGCTCCCCGGGGACCCGTAGCCGTGTCTTATGTTTCTGCTGATGCTATTGAAATACAGGAAGAAATCAGCTGATGTGGGTCTCAACCAGCCGTGTGCTGCATGCAAATCACTATTCATGGTGACCCTTTATTAGCTAAAAACCCAGGCAGACAAAGACAGCGGAGGTCGAGAGAGGCATCACGGTAGTCAGAGGTCTCAGGGTGTCCCAAATGGCACTCTCTTCCCTATACAGTGCACTACTGGGCCCTGGTCAAGGGCTCTGGACAAACGTAGTGCACTATATAGGGAATAGAGTGCATTTTGGGACACAGACAGAGAGTAGGAATTATTCAAGGGATATGACTGCCGTGCCTGAAACTGAAATTGATGCCAATAAAGAGATGGAGTTGAAGTGTTTGAGATATTTTTTCCAGGTGTGTCAAGGTTGTTCTTAAGTGCCGTTAACACGTCAATGCTTCCTGTCTTTTATCACCATGCAGCAACAAGAACAAGACCCAACCAACCTGTATATCTCCAACCTGCCGCTGTCGATGGACGAGCAGGAGCTTGAGACCATGCTCAAGCCCTTTGGCCAGGTCATCTCTACCCGAATACTGAGGGACTCCAATGGAACCAGTAGAGGAGTGGGCTTTGCAAGGTCAGCCACTAGTAGTAGAATGAACTGGAGCCACAACCCAACATTCCTGAATGGCGTTTTTATTCACGTGACTGAAATTGATAGCCTAAGTGCCGGTCCATTTGTGCTATCACGCCAACTCCTTGTCATTCACTGTCGTGTAAAACCAATGTTTGGCTTGGCAAGGATAGCGACAGAGTTTACAAGAGCACATACAGATCAGACTAAAAATGTATTCTCACGTAATCAAAATTCACAACTACATTGCTTGATTAGAGATAGTTATAGCCATTATAGCCATTGTAGCCCAGGAGTTATTGTATCTCCACTTTTCCCCAGAGAGGATGAGTGAACACACTGTGGTGAGCCGTGGATTTTAATGGACAACGAACAGTTAATGTTTTGAAGTGCCAGTTGAAGATCAGTTTCATTATGACTGGGATGGTGTAATTATAGTGTTAACGTGGGCCTCCTCCTTTCACGCTCACATAACAGGGCACTTGACTGACTAACCTGAAAGGGAGGCCAGGCCCTTGATTCACAAAGCAGAAACACTATCTTTGCTTCATAGGAATGTCTGTCTGTCTATGAGAGGGTGTGTGGTCAAGTCCCTGCCTGCCTGCATGCATGTTACCAATGATCCAGAGCAGAGATATATTTACTACATTACCTTTAGGTCTAGGACCTGCAACCAAGATTAAAGCCCGGGATATTGACCCATTAGAAAAGCATTTATTGGGAAGGTCTGCATTTTATATTCCGTCTAAAAACATAAAGCAGTGTAGGATGCCACCATGAGATTCTGCAGTGTAACTTCTCGTCTCCTGCATATTTCAGGATGGAGTCGACAGAGAAATGTGACTCCGTTATCTCTCACTTCAACGGGAAGTTTATTAAGACACCACCTGGAGTTACTGGTAAGGGACTGATTTCTTAAGAACCAATAATTGTTCACCCTTTCAGCAGCTGCACTGGCTCTCAAGGGTTAGCTCTTTTATTAAACAGCTTATATATATAAATTATAGTCAAAGGTGGATTGCCTATTGGTTCATGGGGATGTGAACCAATACAGTGAGTGGTCAAGCAGCGGATCTGTGGTCCTTTCAGGAGGCTGGGTCTGTGTCCAAAAATGTCATCCTTTTCCTTATATAGTGCACTACTGTTGACCAGGGCCCTAGTGAATCAGGTGCCATGGACCCTCTACTAAGAGGCAGAGTGAAGAGCGAGCGGCCTTCTGTGGCTGGAGAGCTGCCTTATTTGCAAGTTTAAGCTATTTAATTGGATTAATCGACTGAAATAGTGTCCACTGGCCCTGCCGCCTTTTTGGAAAGGACAGGGATTACAGGGCCCCAGCTGACAAATGAGATGTCTGTGTTTCTCAGCCGGGCTAAAAAACCACTCCCAGGCTCAGTCAGCTACCATGAATGACTGTATAGTAACATTTACATTTGAGTCATTTAGCAGACGCTCTTATCCAGAGCGACTTACTGGGAGCAATTGGGGTTAAGTGCCTTGCTTAAGGGCACATCAACAGTTTTTCCACCTAGT
Organism: Oncorhynchus mykiss; assembly: GCF_057628025.1. NCBI lineage: Eukaryota > Metazoa > Chordata > Actinopteri > Salmoniformes > Salmonidae > Oncorhynchus > Oncorhynchus mykiss. The sequence continues at coordinate 59,603,125 of NC_143024.1, read as the reverse complement.
TTACTCAGGGATTCGAACCAGTGAATTTTTGGTTACTGGGCCAACGCTCTTAACCGCTGGGCTACCTGCCTCCCCAGTAAGCGATCCAGACAGCACCATGCATACTGTAGTAGTGTTTGTGTGATTGTGAAGCCCCTCTCTCTCCCTTTGTCTCTCTCTCTCTCCCTTTCTTTCTTTCTCTCCAGTGCCACCGGAGCCCTTACTGTGTAAGTTTGCTGACGGCGGGCAGAAAAAGAGACAAAGCCAGTATACATTTTTGCAGAACAGCCGTGCGTGGGCTAGAGACGGCGATGCTAGACTGGTGAGTGCTGCTGCCCTTTCGTTTCAGCATGCATGCTAGATGGAGTGGGATTGCTGCACACGGAAGAGCACATCTATAGGAATGGCGTTTAGATATGTAAAAACTTGTCTCGTTCCAGTTTTAATAAACCAACGTCAAGGTTAAATCCTATACCTAGAACTCTTTGACAGAGTTATGAGGTGTAAGTGCAGTAATCAGTCTCCACAGGTGTCAAGGGGAGATTTGTTTAAGGCTAATGTGACTGTGTGTGTGGGTTGCCTCAGGGTATGAGTTATCTGGTCTCATTTTAGCTCTCTTGTTCTTTTCTATGTCCCCAGGCTGGAATGACCCTCACGTACGACACCACCACAGCGGCTATGCAAAACGGGTAAGAGCCACCGCAACAAATCCACTGTGTTCATATTGCCATTTTTTTTAAAATGTCAATTCAGCATTTTGTTGTTGTTGCCGTACACTGTTAGTAAGGAATCAATCCAATCAAAGTCTTATCATTTTGTGGCGTGTAGGACTCTAGAAACGTTTGAATTTCCCTCTACAGATTTTATGCGTCTCCATACAGCATCGGAAACAGGATGCTTGCTCAAACGTCCATGTCTCCATATCTCTCACCTATCTCCACGTACCAGGTTGGCATCTACCTCATTCAATTGATATGGATGTATGGGTTTGCATGGCTTTGAGTAGCATCTCTATTCTACACAGCCATAATGCACACTTTCTGTAATTGACCAGGTCTATATGTATGTATTAACCTTTTATGACACTTACCTCAGAGGGCTCTCCTTAGAGGGCTGGGGCTGTGAGAGGTCACTATGGCCTTACTCCCTGGACTGTGTCCCACATGGCACCTTATCCCCTAGTGCACTAATTTTGACCAGGGCCTATAGAGATCTGGTCAAAAGTACTGCACAAGTAGTGCACTTTATAGGGGATAGAGTGCCATTTGGGGCGTATTCTGTAGTGCTGAGCCAAACAGAGAGGCATGTGAGCTCCTGAAATAGCTCTCTCCCTGTGCCTGCCCTGTGCCCTGTGCTGTGCCAGTGTGTTTACAGAGTGTATGTGTGATGTTCCAGGTACAGAATCCCTCCTGGGTTACTCACCAGCCCTACATCATGCAGCACCCAGTAAGCCCAAATAAACAACCTTTCTTGACCCTCTCTTTCACGCCCCCTGCTTATTTTCTCATCAACTCTTGTCCTTGTTTTCTTCCCTCACCTTGGAATGTAAATGTTTCTCCTTTCTCTTTTCTTCTCTTCTCTTGTTGGAATGTCTTGCTTTTCCTCTCCTTCTCTTCTCTCATTCCCTTCTCTCCTCTCTCTTCTGTTCTTTCTTACTCTGGGCAGGTGTAGATCAGCTGTTTGCAGGTGTTCCCTTTGTTTAGAAAAGAGGAGAACTAGGGAGGTGAAAAGCAGTGTTGTAAAGTACTTAAGTAAAAGTACTACTTAAGTCGTTTTTGGGGGTATCTGTACTTTACTTTACTATTTATATTTTTGACAACTTTTACTTTTACTTCACTACATTCCCAAAGAAAATAATCTACTTTTAACTCCATACATTTTCCCTGACACCCAAAAGTACACGTTACATTTGGAATACTTAGCAGGACAGGAAAATGGTCGAATTGACAGACTTATCAAGAGAACATCCCTGGTCATCCCTAATGTCTCTGATCTGGCGGACTCACTAAGCACATGCTTCTTTTGTAAATGATGTCTGAGTGTTGGAGTGTGCCACAGACTATCTGTAAAAAAAAAAATGGTGCTGTCTGGTTTGCTTAATATTTAAAATTTGAAACAATTTATACTTTTACTTATGATACTTACTATTTTAGCAATTCCATTTACTTTTGATACTTAAGTATATTTGAACCCAAATACTTTTAGACTTTTACTCAAGTATAATTTTACTGGGTGACCTTCACTTTTACTTGAGTCATTTTCTGTTAAGGTATCTTTACTTTTACTCAATGACAATCGGGTACTTTTCACCACTGGTGAAAAATGAAGATGGATGGTAGTGAGGACACACATACAGGATGTGACTGGGCACTCTGGGATTTACTGGCACTAAGGTGTTGAGAGAAATACTAGAACCAGGATGCCTGACTCTCTTGGTGATGCTCACCACTCACCACAGGACAAGTTGGAAGCGCTTCAAACATCTTGTGTTTGATGACTGATTCCATTTAGTAGGGAGATGAGTAATTGTTGTTCTGTGCCATATAGTCATACCTGATTTTACAAGGAAATAGTGGTTCCCAGTGGGTGTTTTTCTTACAAGTACTTCCATGTGCCCAAGATTGTCAGTGGCTGCTTCCCAAATGCACCCTCTTCCCTATGTAATGCCTATGCCTCTGGTCAAAAGTTGTGCACTATATACAGAATGGAGTGCCATTTGGGATGCATCCAGTGACTTCTATAGTCAGTGTGGCCATAGGATATGAAGTCTGACACACTGAGCTCAGTTGATCTCTCTCTCTCTCGGTCTGAAACCTAAAAGAGGGCATGCCCTTGTGGAATGATACATGATTCAGGAAGGGAAGGGTTTAATCTAGGTATTATTCCAACGTTCTCCAGCTCCACCTATCTGCCCTGACTAGTTCCAGAGACTTAACAGGATGGCTGCGTCTCAAATGGCACCCTATTCCCTTTTCAGTGGACTACTTTCGACCAGGTTCCATAAGGCTCTGGTCAAAAGGAGTGCACTACATAGGAATTAGCGTGCCGGTCTGTCCTTCTTTCTCTCTTACACTGTCTCTCACTCCTCTGTTTATGACATTTTGATCTTGCATGGTATTCGTGGATGTGTGTAGCGTTTATTTGTTATACGTACAAAGAAATATAGGATCCATGAATGTCTGTGTGCCTCTGCTACCGTGCTCTCATCCTCTCACACTCTCTGTCCCAGGGAGCGGTGATATCGCCCTCTATGGACCATACTATGTCACTACAGCCTACATCCATGATGAGCCCTCTCACTCAGCAGATGAGTCATCTCTCCATGGGTAGCACAGGAACGGTGAGAGATCTGGGGTCACAGGGTCAAATACGTCTAAACTGTGTTCATGTGTTGTATAATTAGAGCGAAGGCCGTATGTATCAAGCATCTCAGAGTAGGAGTGCTGATTTAGTATCAGTTTAGCCTTTTAGATCCTAATAAATAAGATAACATGGACTTGATTCTAGACCAGTGCTCCTACTCTGAGATGCTTACATATGGCCCCAGAAGTACATTTGATGTCGGAATCTGTATTATATATAGTGCATTTTAGATGGATGTATGCTAACACAGTTCTGTCCTTCCTTGTGCAGTACATGGCTGCAAACTCTATGCAAGGAGCCTATATTCCCCAGTACACACACATGCAGGCCACAAATGTTCCAGTGGAGGTTTGTGATTAACTTACTATTCATGAATCATATTTTATGCTGTCCTGTACCTTAGCTGTACCTATAGAGCCAGTTTCCCAGACACAGATTAGGTCTAGTTCTGGACTCAAAAGTTATTTCAGTGGAGAATCTCCATTAACAATGATTTTTAGTCCAGGACTAGGTCTGTGAAACTGGCCCATAAGATTTTAGCTATACTTACTACTCGGTTGTTTATAGATGCTAGATTAAAGAGGCAATTCACGTAGATAACACTTCATGTATTTATAGATGGTAAACTGCTTCATTTTCCTTCCAGGACAACAGTCAGCAACAACAGGTGGAGTCATCAAGTGATCATTCCCCTTACACCTACCAACAAACAAAGTAATACGGAGGTACAGTCAGTGTGGGATCTTTTCCTTATGTCATACATGCTGTGCATCTCAAATGGCACCCTATTCCCTATATAGTACACGAGTACAGATAGGGCTCTGGTCAGACTTAGTGCACTACATATGGAATATGGTGCCATTTGGGACCAGGGTCTTCAGCCTAGCCTATATGGTTGTGGGTAAATGTTTTATATTATGAAGTGGCTTGTTTGGATCCTGGATGCTGATTGGTTGATAGCAGGGAGTTATTCACCACAATCCCCAGGTAATGCCTGTTAACAGTTCCATGTCAATTGTCAATGCGCGTCCACTGTGCCACAGCCCAGCCAGGCCGTTCATAAACGTAATCTCCCCTGGCAAAAGGCATTAAGACCTTATGGTCCCATGTGACTCAGTTGGTAGAGCGTAGCGCTTGCAACGCCAGCCTTGTGGGTTGATTCCCACGGGGAGCCAGTACAAAAAATCTATGCACCCCTTACTGTAAATTGCTCTGGAAAAGAGTGTCTGCTAAATGACTAAAATGTACATTTCCCCATGCGTGTAAGCCTAGCATTAGGTTTGTCTAAACTTTGCTGCCTGCCTCTCTGACATGTGCAACAATGTTGCAATCTCCCCTGTGCCATATGAACATGTCCAAAAGAGACTGACGGCTTCTCTGAGCCAGGCGAATTCATTTATCAGGATCATTAGAGTGGATATATCCATAGAAATGGCAATATAAACAAAGGTAAAACAAACAAATGCACAGAGTCTGCTGTCATTTCAGCTGCCGGGTGTGATTGTGAGTTATTATTAGTTGGCTAGCTAGCAAAGCAGAAGTAGCTAGCCTACGTAGCTACATGCCAATGATTTGTTTGGCATAGCAGCCATTGCAAATAGAATGAATAGAATGAATGGCCTGCCTGTTTGGCTAGCAACTTCACAATCTCAGAACTAACAACTGGCTTTTCCTCAGACTATATCGTCTGGTGGAAGGATGAAAGAAAATGAATTTACTCATTAAAATAAATGTTTTAATGAAAACATATTGTTAATCTTTTTTTAATGTTGGAAATCGTCATAGCCTATAAACTCCCCCCTAAGGGCTGTTTTACCAGGCCTTTATCTCCACATTGGGCCTAAGAACAACTCTTAGTCGGGAGTTATTCGCAACGATAATCCCCGCGTTCTCATGCCTTATTGCTTAATGATCGGTTTTCAAATTCTGATTGACCAAACAGCAAGTTACAAGTGACGAAATCGGGGTTTGTGTGTGTTCAGACAGCAGTAAATTGCTGACATGGCTAGTTGTCATAGTAATGACGGTTGTGTGCGCAGTGGTGCAGGCTAATTAGAGGTGGTGCTCGTGCTTCCTATCACTCAAGAGGTTAGCAAGCTAACGTAACAACAATGCCTGCCATGGACGTTTCCCAGTTTCTTTGAATGTTCAAAATCATAGTGTAAGAACACTTTTAAAGCCTCATAGGATAAGATGATACAACTTTCAAAACGAGTACTTTTTGGCTAGCCACACCAGTCAACTAGCTAGCTAGGTAGCTGTTTAGCTCTCTAGCATGTTCACTAATTTGTTTGTAAACAATTAACATCTAGTTATCTACCACATGCTCTTGTCAAACTGTAAACAGAGTAGCTAGTGAGCAACACGATATGCCAAATAACAGTCTAAAAAATAGGATTTAAGTCACTTCAAACTGCAAATGTGCACAAGGCTTTAGTACCAGAGTGTACAATCATTTAACTGTCTTGGTTGTGTCCTCAGGTGTGGTAGGAGCCCAGAAGACAGAGTGGGATGACAGTTGAAACAATCATGGCTGCTTCTGGTGATGGATTGTGCGTTAAGGATTTATCCCCATTTTGTACAGAATTCTGCAATGATTTACTTTTGTTTGTGATAAGAAAAACAAGTGAGACAATTTTGGTATGTCCCATGAGGTGCAAATAAGTGATTAATTTCATCAAAGGATTCAAATTCTCTAAAAAAAAAATAAGAAAAAGTAGTTGTATTTTACTAAAGAAAGAATGTTTATTTTTTACCAAGAATTGTCACATGGATGCAAGAACCTATAGAGGATCATGTGACTTGTTGTTTATGGTGCATGGTAGTAAAGATGTCTTTTGTTAATATTTTTTTATAATTTTAATTGAGTTTTTCCTCTTATTTTGTACTGAAATAGAATTTTCTGAAGTTGTATTATTTATCTTGAAAATGATGTTTTGTGCTTGCTGTGTGAGTGTTGCTATGGTGACGTGTTAAATGTTTCTTATTGTAAAGTGATTTATCTTAGTGGTCTAGATTGATCGTTCCATCTAGACTACAGTAGCTGTATAGGCAACCTCCTAGGCTAGAAATGAGGAAGTCATGGTGAGAGCTATTGCCTTGTAAATCAGTGAAATAGGGCTTTTCCTTTGGATATAGCAAAATAAATCTGCTGTGTTTAAATGTTCTTGCTTTTCCCCTCTGAAAATGAATCTAAAGTAGAAGTTTTCGAGAAAAAAATGTTTAGAGTGAAATTACCCCTAAATCTGATGATGTTTTAATAGAATGTAATGTTTGTATAATCACAGGGCCTTAAATGTCTCTGGTTGTTTGAATGTGCTAGAAATTCTGTTGAATTATCACATTTTGAATCTTGCCTTTTTTGATTACTTGGTGTTGTAGATTAGCCTAAAATTAGCTTCTAGGGGTGGGGATGGAATAAGGGAGGGTGTGGTTGTGTCTTTTTGGGGGATTTTGTTGTTCTTTTTCACTTTCAGTTGAAATGCAAAGAGGCAAACTTCGATTTATCAAAGCCTTCCAGTGCAACTTACGTTTAATGGAGTTTTAGTTGGGGAAAAATGAGATGAATATGTAGATATTATTGCACCCAGCTCTTTGATAGGAAACAAACAAGCTCGGCACTTTCAATTATGATTTACTTCACCAAAGAACTGTGAGCTAGTAAATTGAGGAAATAGTTTAATTTCTCTTTCTAACCAGGATGTAATTGACTTTTTGCCAGACTAGATTGCAGTTTGGAGAATGTGCCTTTTTTGTACATTTACATTCAGTTGTCATACGTGTTATGGGAAAATATGGACACAAACAAGCATGAAGGACGATTTGGATCCAACAAGTGCCACACACTGATTTCGTCACTACAGAAAAATGGAAAATGCAACGTTATAAAACGAATTGAACCAGGAAAGAAGACAGTTTGAAACTATGAAATTTCAAAAAATACAATAATAATTTGTTTTAACATTGTGCAACAGAATGTTATTGCTAAAGTTTGATAATTTTTTATCATAGTAGATTTGAACAGGCTTTATGATTAAGTTGTCTTCCAGAAGCCTGTGTTCTGGCCAATAGATGGTATGTTCTGGCCTGATGGTTGCACAGACCGACCAGTTATCTACCTCAGAGTTTACTTTCTCCTCTGTATTGAGCCGGGTTAGCAGGTCCAGCCCGCCCTTCCAGACCAAACGCCATGCTCAGGAGCTGGCAATATACACTTGTTTTCTTTCAGGTTGTTTTTAATACTTTTTGATTTTCTTCACAATAATTGTCATTCGGAGGAAAATTGTGCGTTGAGCGTGTTTTAGTTGTTCAGAATTTCAGTTTCATAGTTTCAAAAGTAGAACTGCTGCTTTCATCACAATTCCAGATTCCAGAGGCTAATAAAAGTGGTTGAAGATAAATAAAAGCTGAAAGTTGTGGTATTTCCTGGATCTGTGCTCCTGAGAACATCATTGTTGCTTTGTCAGAGTCCAGACAGGCTTGCAGCAGCATTTCCTCTGCAGTCAGCTTCAGTTGAGTTACCAAAGTAAAGGGCCATTGTGACTATACTGGAGATTTCTATGAAACGCCTGAGACTGATAACTAATACTGTTGAATTATTGTGAGGGTTATGCTGCTAGTAATGTCTGAACCAAGTGCCAAACTGCGTCTGGGTCAAGAGTTGGAAGGGTGCATAAAGAAGGAAAAGCTCATTTAATTAACCATCATGTTAAATAGTCATTCAGTTATGTTGAAAAGTAGTAATTTATGAAGACAGAAGTTTTGTACAGATCGTTTGAAGAAACAAAAGATTTTCATAGAGATATCTATATAAGAGTAAATATTATACTTTATTATTATTTTTTTTTTACATGTGCCACACATTTGCCAGTGGTAACTTGTATGTCCAGTTTATGAAAACTTTCCTCTATATTTTTGTTTTGTAGAGTTTGTTAAAGCCAAAAATATTTTTTTCAGTACATTGTTACTTAAGCATTATTTCTGTTAATTTCTTCGAATTTAAAAAAAAATAAAAACTTCCATTGGAATTGTTCTGTGTTTTGACTTTCTGTGTTGGTGTAAGAGAGGAGAGGTGGTATTATATTGATCTCTGACTGTTGTATTTCCCTGGATTCTTGCCCATAGTAAACATACACCCTCAGAGCTGAGACAATTGCTTATGAAGAGCTTGTTCATTTCCTAGCAACATGACAACAACAAAAAAACAATTATAAATTACCATCATTTACGTTATAGGATCTCTATGCCTAAAACAGTCCAGGCCGAATTCCCCGAAGTAATTGTCTTTGGATGTAAAATATTGTTTCACTGTCTTTGCCTCCCTCTTTCTTGCTGATCAACACCCCACCCCACCAGTCCACTGTGGAGTCTGTATTGGAGGTACTTCATTTGACCAATGGGAGCTGCTCCTGCTCTATACAAACATACATTTTGAGAGTTACATTTATCAGTAACAATTGGAAGACAAATTAAAGGATATATTGAAAACATATGACTTTGAAGATTTAAATAAACCGTTTTATTAGCTTATTTTATTTTATTTTCTTACAGTGAAATGTGTCAAGACCAGAAAAATTTGAAGCATATCAGAAAACTAGCATTTCTTTGAAAAGTGAATTATATATTAACCTTTTATTTTTGTCTCTTTTTGTAAATGATACCCTTGACCTCTGTTTCCACAGATAAGGAGCTGAAGGAAAACAATTTCAGCAGTTCCCGCTGACACAGCCTTTGCAGTGTTTTTCTTGTGGATCTTCCTCACAAAGCCAAAAGCTTTCAGGAAATGATTGGAGCGACAGTACAACATGGCCTGTATAGGCCTGTCTCCTTAACAGCGACTGGCTCACCAAGGCCAGGGAGTGAGATTAATCCTACAGTAGCAATTTCCTCAGAGCACATGAGAATTCTAGTCATTGGTCTCAACACACTGACACTCTGACCTTCCCTCACATAGAGTTGAGATTGACACTGCTCTCTCTTACAATGAAGATATGTGACACATTTCCTCGCGCGACAGAGGGGTAACTTATCTATGAGGTCCATTACCTTTGCAAATGACAGGCTCAAGAAAAGGAAATTGGATAAATGGGGTAGAATCATACCGTGTCAATCCAACCCAATTCATATAACTCTGGCAATGCAATTTATCATGAAACTTTTGTCTGTTTTATTTCTCATCTTGTGCACTGTTTTGTAAATCCGCTATGGAGGCAATCTAATCAATATACCAGGACTCACTGCTCTAGTCTGTCATTAGAATGCCTGAACAGACCTTACTGTTGAAGAGACCTTCTGTTGAGTTGGACATACAGTGTGTTTGGCACTAGCACATTCACAGCCCTGAGGGTGAGGGCAGTGTAGAGATTATCATCAACACCATCTCCCGGTCACGGTGTTAACATGCATGTCCCTGTCTCCGCCAGGGTGAGTGGTGACAGGAGGGAGGCTAGAGGGACTGGGCCTTGGAGAGGGCTGTGGCCAGGCCTGGGTGGGTGGTGGATGGGAGGGAGGATAGAAGGACAGGAGCTTGGAGAGGACCATAGTGGCCAGGCCCTGGACTGGCAGATGGGTCTTCCTGGTCTCCTGCAGGGTGTGGTGCCACCCGACGGGAAGCCATGAGCAGCAGACCGACAAGGGGCCAGATCCATGCTGCAGCTGTCTGTGGCTTGCAGCCAGCTGCGTCTACTGTACAAGCCGGGCACGCCTTCTGCCTCCACCATAACTATATCATACTACCCGTTCTGCCCTTTCGTCTGGCTGCAGGTAATAACAGCACAGCAGCTCTCCAAGAGGAGCCATCTCAACAAAGGTATAATGATTGTGCCATCTACGAAAAATCGTGTCTTCTGTTCCACCAAAGTATGTGGCGTTTATACAGGGAGAGGACAAAGAGCTCTTGATCTTTTCTGGACTTTTCTGAAACATCAACCTCCGGCATCTCAGTGGAGAGTGAACTAACAGTGGTATCTTTCTATCTGACCATTATGTTTGATCTGTTACATTTAACATTCCGATGACGTTGAATGGCTGGGTGTATTGCTCTTCTGCTCTGTCTTCACTCACAGAGGTTCAATCTAAAACATTTTCTCTGTATCAGGTCCTGGAGGGCTCCTGAAGATAATAACTGTAGATCCATATTTACTGTAGGGGAGAGTGTGGTAAGTTGAACTGCCCTTGTTTCTAGGAAACCATACACAAAAATTAATGACTTGATAATTTGACCAATTATTTAGGAAGAGGCCATCATTTAATGGAATGTGTGAAGGAAGAAACCACATGGAAAAAGGGGTAAGCAGGTAAAAAAAAGTTTCACCAAGTCAAATTAAAACATTTTGTGTTAGAGGTTTCATGATACTTGTATCTATCTTTAATTGTAATTATAGGGTCTCTATAAGCTTCAATATGACATCTTAAACCTAGCGTGAAAGTGCATCCTTGTTGCTGTGTGGACTAATATAGTCCAAATGTTCAAAGTACCGCTGCAATGCATTCTATTTTTACAGTGAACACTGTCCGAGTGAGGCTGCAATACATTGAGTTTCACAGAGAAGCTGTGAAGCCAGTTGTAGCCTATTGCTATTAACCTCTAAAAGTCTAAGCCATTGGGGGAGGTTTCTACTAAGCTAAGATATGGAATTGTTTTAAGATGGTCCTACAGTACCATGGATCATTTAGGTATTTGATTTTGAATTTTAGGACCCCTTTAGGTATCAAAGAAATATTGAGCCTTTACTGCTATAGCCCATAGAAAGACATTGAACAACACTTTCATAAATGGCATGAAGAACAGCAAAAAAATGAATCATAAGGAATACGTTTTTGAAGTGTCTGTCCTATATACTAGGAGATATAAGAAACCTCAAGAAATATTAGAGTTTTTTTGGATGCATATTTAACCCCTTATTTTTGTTGGAACAAAACTACCCCTGTATTTTCATCCATTCGTATGGGACAAGAGTCCCGTGACTCTTGTGGGGATCATAGAGCAAAACGGAGAACACCATCGTGTTCGTGAGAGTCTCCCCTTTCCACAGTGTAGCCCAAACAGTTCGGACGCTACAGACAGAAGTTGGCACATCAGTGTTACCGGCTTCAGATGAGTCCTGTGGGACTTGAGGGGGATGTGGAGCAAAAAGGAGAACACCATCGTGTTCGCGAGAGTCCGTAGGCCAAACCGTTTGGACACTACAGACGTTTCTGTGAGAAGACCACCTCCCACCTGCTGTGTACCGGACAAAACCGTGCCTGACAGGCGAGGGCAAAGGACACTGTCTACAGGTGTTGCCCCCGGCTACCGCTAGCTACCGGTACACAGCAGGTGGGAGACTGGGTGACACTGTGTGCTAGCACCACTGTGCACTAGCTAGCTTGTTTAGGTTGGTAGCTTGGTTAGCTATCTAGGACACGGCGTCGCCCCTGCCTCCTGCCTTCTGGGTACTCCTTAGGAGCAGCTGGCTAAGCTAGCACACAATGTTGTTCGCTCCCGCCTGCCGAACACCGTCCCTGGCGTCATTAACAGAACTGAGGGAAAACAGTCCCTGACAGGCAGGGGCAAAGGACATTCTACCGGTGTGTACCAGCTACAGTTGTCGCCCCCGCCTCTTCCTCTTCTGTGGGGTTTATCGGCTGTTGGCATCCAACGTTATGGTGGATTACCGCCTTCTACTGTACTGGAGCGTCCCTGCCTTCCACCAATGTACTGGAGAGTCCCTGCCTTCCACCAATGTACTAGAGCGTCCCTGCCTTCCACCAATGTACTGGAGCGTCCCTGTCTTCCACCAATGTACTGGAGCGTCCCTGCCTTCCACCAATGTACTGGAGCGTCCCTGCCTTCCACCAATGTACTGGAGCGTCCCTGCCTTCCACCAATGTACTGGAGCGTCCCTGTCTTCCACCAATGTACTGGAGCGTCCCTGCCTTCCACCAATGTACTGGAGCGTCCCTGCCTTCCACCAATGTACTGGAGCGTCCCTGTCTTCCACCAATGTACTGGAGCGTCCCTGTCTTCCACCAATGTACTGGAGCGTCCCTGCCTTCCACCAATGTACTGGAGCGTCCCTGTCTTCCACCAATGTACTGGAGCGTCCCTGTCTTCCACCAATGTACTGGAGCGTCCCTGCCTTCCACCAATGTACTGGAGCGTCCCTGTCTTCCACCAATGTACTGGAGCGTCCCTGTCTTCCACCAATGTACTGGAGCGTCCCTGCCTTCCACCAATGTACTGGAGCGTCCCTGCCTTCCACCAATGTACTGGAGCGTCCCTGTCTTCCACCAATGTACTGGAGCGTCCCTGCCTTCCACCAATGTACTGGAGCGTCCCTGTCTTCCACCAATGTACTGGAGCGTCCCTGTCTTCCACCAATGTACTGGAGCGTCCCTGCCTTCCACCAATGTACTGGAGCGTCCCTGTCTTCCACCAATGTACTGGAGCGTCCCTGTCTTCCACCAATGTACTGGAGCGTCCCTGTCTTCCACCAATGTACTGGAGCGTCCCTGCCTTCCACCAATGTACTGGAGCGTCCCTGTCTTCCACCAATGTACTGGAGCGTCCCTGTCTTCCACCAATGTACTGGAGCGTCCCTGCCTTCCACCAATGTACTGGAGCGTCCCTGTCTTCCACCAATGTACTGGAGCGTCCCTGTCTTCCACCAATGTACTGGAGCGTCCCTGCCTTCCACCAATGTACGGATGCGGAGGATTGAGACACAGCCCATGTAAAAGAAACAGACATATCTAGCTTAAACTGATGTTTTTTTTTATTATGTTACTTAGATTGTCGCAATCTTAAGGATGATACTAAAGAATGTGAAAGAATGTTGTGCATGTTTACTATTGTCTGGTTGTGTTCATGAGTTTGTTATTAAAGAATGTGAAACAATGTTTACTGCTCTTCATTAAATCGTGCATGGCTATTTATATTTTATATAGGCCTACATTCGTTCATGTGGGCAGGTATGTTTACTGCTTTTCATTCAATCACGTATGGCTATAAATATTGTATAGGCCTATAAATTTGTTGATATGGGCAAAATATTGTTTATATAGCCTACATAAATTGGTTCAGTTATGGCCTAAAATAAATGTATTGGTATGGGCAGAATATTTTAGATATATAGATACAGTACCAATCAAAAGTTAGGACACACCTACTCATTCAAGGGTTTTTCCTTATTTTTACTTTTTACATTGTAAAATAATAGTGAAGATATCAACACGATGAAATAACACATATGGAATCATGTATTAACCAAAAAAGTGTAGTAACCAAAATATACTTTATATTTGATATTCTTCAAAGTAGCCACCCTTTGCCTTGATGACAGCTTTGCACACTCTTGGCATTCTCTCAACCAGCTTCATGAGGTAGTCCTGGAATGCATTTCAATTAACAGGTGTACCTTATAAAAGTTCATTTGTGGAATGTCTTTCCTTCTTAATGCGTTTCAGCCAATCAATTGTGTTGTGACAATGTAGTGGTGGTATACAGAAGATAGCCCTACTTGGTAAAAGATCAAGTCCATATTTTGGCAAGAAATATGCCGCTCGGTCATTGCTCATCCATATATTTATGTGTACATATTCTTATTCCATCCCTTTACTTAGATGTGTGTGTATTAGGTAGTTGTGGAATTTTTTGATTACTTGTTAGATATTGCTGTACTCTCAGAACTAGAAGCACAAGAATTTCGCTACACTCGCAATAACATCTACTAACCATGTGTATGGGACCAATACAATTTGATTTGAGAACAGCTCAAATAAGCAAAAAGAAATGAAAGTCCATCATTACTTTAAGACATGAAGGTCAGTCAATACAGAACATTTCATGAACTTTAGAAGTTTCTTCAAGGGCAGTCGCAAAAACCATCAAGCATTATGATGAAACCGGCTCTCATGAGGGCTGAACAGGAAAGGAAGACCCAGAGTTACCTCTGCCGCAGAGGATAAGTTCATTAAAGTTAACTGCACCAGATTGCAGCCCAAATAAATGCTTCACAGAGTTCAACTAACATACACATCTCAACATCAACTGTTCAGAGGAGACTGAGTGAATCAGGCCTTCATGGTTGAATTGCTGAAAAGAAACCACTACTGAAGGACGCCAATAATGAGACTTGCTTGAGCCAAGAAACATGAGCAATGGACATTAGACAGGTGGAAGTCTGTCCTTTGGTCTGATGAGTCCAAATTTGAGATTTTTGGTTCCAACCGCCTTGTCTTTGTGAGACGCAGAGTAGGTGAACGGATGATCTCAGCATGTGTGATTCCCACAGTGAAGCATGGAGGAGGAGGTGTGATGGTGTGGGGGTGCTTTGCTGGTGACACTGTCAGTGATTTATTTAGAATTCAAGGCAGACTTAACCAGCATGGCTACCACCTGGTTTGTGCTTAGTGGGACTATAATTTGTTTTTCAACAGGACAATGACCCAACAAACCTCCAGGCGGTGTAAGGGCTATTTGACCAAGAAGGAGAGTGATGGAGTGCTGCATCAGATGACCTTGCAGAGTGGACCGCAGAGTGAAGAAAAAGCTGCCAAAAAGTGCTCAGCATATGTGGGAACTCCTCGTGAAGCTGGTTGAGAGAATGCCAAGAGTTTGCAAAGCTGTCATCAAGCCAAATTATTTTTAAATGTTTTTTTTTATATAACCTTTATTTAACTAGGCGAGTCAGTTAAGAACAAATTCTTATTTACAATGATGGCCCACCCAAAGTGTTGCTACTTTGAAGAATCTCAAACTTAAAACATATTTTGATTTGTTTAACACTTTTTTGGTTACTGCATGATTCCATATTTGTTATTTCATAGATTTGATGTCTTCACTATTATTCTACAATGTAGAAAATTGCAAAACTAAAGAAAAACCCTTGATTGTGTGTGTGTGTGTGTGTGTGTGTGTGTGTGTGTGTGTGTGTGTGTGTGTGTGTGTGTGTGTGTGTGTGTGTGTGTGTGTGTGTGTGTATTCTTTTGTAAATATATTCTGTTAATAGTTCAATAGTTCACTGCCCTCATCTCACCAGAATATTGTCTATCAATTCATTCATATGGTTACAGTATATGAAGGCTGAAGGCTAAAAACAGCCTATACTATATCTAGAGCTATAAATAATGTATTTTCTTTGCAAATAGACGCAGGCAAGACGCAAGCAAACTTGGTCCTAGATATATGTTGTTGTTAAAACCAATATATCTCTCCTCACCGATGTCAATGAATGAATGGAGGGTTATTGAATTGTGCATGTGATTAGATTGTATTTGAATGATGTAAATAGCCTAATGATAATGATGATGACGGAGTGAGCCTAGTAATAGATTGACTGCAGTCCCTTTAATCATAGGCTATTGTTACTTTGTGTCTCTAAAATCACAATGTTTCCATTTCTATAGCCATGTGACAGTCTATTGGGATAAGTTGAGCCAATGGTTGAGCCAAAAGCAAGTTGAGCAAATGTAAGTGTTTTCTTCCCTGGCATAACGCAAGGCATTATCTCTGGGATATGAGGTACCAACAGGGCCTGGGCTATGTTAAAAGTGTTTTTTTAAGTACAAAGTGTTTGTTAGGTGTTAAGCCTTTGTTAAAAGGTGCTTAAAATGATTAAAGACAACAAAAAAAAAACAGTGTGATTGTGTTGAATTGTGTTTGGGAAATAACGATGTTGGTTGAGTATACATTACATTTACATTTACATTTACATTTACATTGAGTATAGAAATGTGTAGGTGGCTTAACTTACCCTGTCTTGAGGCACAATTTACGTGCCAAGACACAACTTTTTTGGAATTGTAATGCTTACATTTATTCTGATTCTTTCTTGGGATACACAACATCCTGAAATATATGTAGATATCTTTGTTAGAAAAAATTATATATTTCCCTTGGCAGACTGATGCTGAATAAAGATATTCTCGATTTACCCCATTCTCCCCTACATATTAAGTACGTGTGAGATATCAATCACAGTCTTGTCCATAGCTAGTGTGGTGACTTATATTAAATATCTTCCAAGTCCCAACTATGCAGATTGGATGTTATTAAACCCCAAAAGAATTTCTGGCATCGCCGAAGAACTTTTGGAGTGGACATGCAGCAGACATTGCGTCTATGCTCCCTGTTGATTTGGTCTTGTTTATTAATGCAGTGTCTCTAATCTTCTTTTGTCTAGAACTGGCTTTCACGTACCCCACTGAGCACTCTGCCATTCCAGCTCTCACCAACGGTCTTCTCACTTCTTCAAGTCTCACATCTTGGTTTTTCAGCCACATCCTGGTCAACTCAGCAGAATCACTGGGAGTTTTGCATTAATTAATGAGACAATAACGTTATTCATCATTTGAGTCATGGTAGGCCTTACAAGTAAGGATCGGGCTATTCAACCTACAACTTAATGGAATTTATTGTGCTTCATATTTACATCCAATTGCTCATTAATTTCAGTTGAATTTATGTAAAAATATGTTCCTGTGTGACTGTATATTTTTCAAAACATAATGAGGCACTCTAGGCAGAATGTGATACCACTGGGTTGCAATCACTGAAATCTAGACATTTATGCAGTTATGGCACCATCTAGAGGCTTTATGGGTTATTCTCCAAACCAATATCCTCATGGGGCCCCTACTCCTCTGGCAAAACAAAACATAACCAAATATCCTTCTCCACAATCCATAATAAAGCAATTGAAAATGAAATCGAATGTAATCAACGTAATGCTATTCTTCAACTTCACTAATAATGTCAACAGTATGCAGCTAAGCAATATCATGCAATTCACAAATTAGTTTCAGCATGATCATTTGTTTAGACACGCTTCAACCACTCTTGAGTCTGAACTTTGCTCCCGTCTACTTTTTGAGGGAGCATGATAATTCGGGCACTCTAGAGGTGGGGTTACATATCAATGTGAGATGCTGACGTATGAAGCTCTGAAAAACTTCCGAGCCATGAGTTGGAGTTCGCGGACATGGAGTCAATGAAGAAATGGCACCCTCGCCCCTTAGCCTTATGCAATCTCCTTTTCGTTGTTGTTTATTGGCAATCTACTTTAGCTGGTGGTAAGTTGAGATAATTAACTATTGTTTAATGTTATTATATTAAGTGGATGGGAAATGCTCACTTCGTGTTGT
Organism: Oncorhynchus mykiss; assembly: GCF_057628025.1. Lineage (NCBI taxonomy): Eukaryota > Metazoa > Chordata > Actinopteri > Salmoniformes > Salmonidae > Oncorhynchus > Oncorhynchus mykiss. The sequence goes on along the minus strand of NC_143024.1, from coordinate 59,585,659 downwards.
TCGAGAAAGTTGAAGTATTTGTTGTGCTTTCAGTTTAAACGTGTAACATTTCGACAAAAGTTCACTGAACGACATTGTAACATTGCTGACGTTTTTATTGTCGGCATGTGTTTTTTATAGGGATTTATATTTTCATTCGGTTACATGCCAAACATTCTAGTATTTATTAGAAACGAATAAAGCTGCCCTCATAATTTGGCTTGTAACAATGTACGTTATAATTCAGACATCGAGGTATACTGTTGAAGCAAACAATATGTGTCCACATAATTTCCAAAGGTAGCAAGGCAGTGTAGCCTAGTCTTCAAATCGTCTTCTGTAAAATGTGCATAATGTCAAAGTGGGCCCACCTACAAAATGTAAACAAACAATTTACTCCATGACATTTTCGCTGACATGACACTTGATTTCTGTCTGACAAGATAATGCAATTGCACTAATCTCACGAAGGTATCATGGGATACATTACATTTAAAGGGTATATTTAATTATTTGAAATTACTGGACTACATCCAGACGGTGGCTTTAAAAGTACTTAATGCTTCTCTTGCTATAAAAAAAAGTACGTGATTCCTCAAGAAACACAGACAAAAAAAGATTGGGATCACTGCTAGTTTTAAGGTTATGGCCTATTTTATCCCATCCTCGTCGATTACTTTGGGCTCCCGAGTGATGCAGAGGTCTAAGGCACTGCATCTCAGTGCTAGATGTGTCACTACAGACACCCGGGTTCGAATCCAGGCTGTATCACAACGGCCGTAATTGGTAGTCCCATAAGGCGGTGCACAATTGGCTCAGCGTTGTTCGGGTTTGGCCGGTGTAGGCCGTGATTGTAAATGCGAATTTGTTCGTAACTGACTTGCCTAGTTAAATAAAGGTTATATTTAAAAATATATATATACATATAAATTGGCATGGTAGGCAATGTAACCAATCCCAGCCCTCCTTTTACTTGCATCATTGCGCATCCTGTGCAATGACAGAGGTGACCATTTAATTTAAAAAAATTCACATTCACTCTGTTGGTAATGCACACAAATTGGGTCATACCTGTAACTCTAAAAGCAGCAGAGATCCCACTTGCAAGTAGAGTATTATGTTCTTTAAAAAATAGAAAAATTAGCCAAATCAAAACTATTTTATTTTCAATATTCATGTTTATATTTTGGAATATTCATAAATTAAATGTAAAAAAAAGTGTTAGAAATCAAAATACTACTCCTATTAGAGCAAGCGGTAAAGCTTAATCTGACACTTTGTAGCACCTATAGATGAAACACTATGGAGTCTTAAATGTCATAAATAGACCAGCTTCGATCAAGTATTTCTCAATTATGCTTTTAGATACAAATGTCAACAAACCTTCCTCCAAAGGACTATTCGATGGATAAATATTGTGTCTGGGGTTTTGTGAAGAATCACTCCAAACATCCTTGTTTATCGGTGTTATAGCTTCACGTTGCTTGCTTAGCGAGTACCACCCTGGCTCGAACTCGGGACCCCTGCTTTGCTAACACAGGTGACCGCCCTCCGCTGATTCACAAATTTCCAACGGTTTGAGCCACCCAAAAGGTAACAATTGGATGGCTCCATCCGTGACATTTCAAGCTAGCTGTGGAGTGGGCTTACGGTACATTCTTAACTCCGTTACACTCACCCTCTTTAAACTCGCTACACAGCGAACCCAGCTGTTGAGCTGAGCCCATTTGCGCATCTGGATCACGGCATCACTGTTATGCATGTCATGTTGCTTGCTTAGCAGCTCAACATGGATGTCATGTCACTTTAATTCAGCTCATACCTGGCTCGAACTTGGGAACTCTGCTTTCTTAACACACATAACAAACCTTGACCACTTTCCAACGGTTTGAGCCACCCAAAAGGTACCAATCGGATGGCTCCATCCGCGACCTTTCAATCTAGCTGTGGAGTGTTCTTAACTCCGTCACTGGTGGCTCTTGCTTGACTTGTTTTCGGTGAGCTGTTGGAAATTTAGGCTAGGACCAGGGACACCTTACTTTGTTTGAAAATGAGGATTGAGACTAGTGTTTTTGTCTAATGATTCATTCTCCCCACAGACTGTCCTGCAGATGGGCGCACCTGGGTGCCTTTTGGACAAAGATGCTACCACTTTGTCCATGGAGAAGAAGACATGGCTAAAAGTTATACGATTGCAGCTGCGAAGTCTCTCTGCTCAGGACATGGTATTTACAAGTCATCAATATGTTGCAACTTTTTTTTGTTATCATTGTAGGCCCAGGGATCAATTTCCAAAGACAAAAAAAATTATAAAAAAAACTGTTGGGGTCTCAACTATTCAAAGTTAGAGTAGTAGAATACACAACACAAGGTGCAATTTCGAAATTAGCTTGTGCATAAGCAGTTTTCGTCTTGTAAATTTCACTTAGTGCCCCCCCCCAAGAAGGCTAAGGCCAGCTCTGACTGCATGTATGGATGTAGGTATGCAAACCTGTGAATCACTGTGGCCCCCATGATGAGTTCAACGTTTTTGTGTCCCCCATCCCCTCAAATTTGCCCATTCCTGATTTAGCTGATAGGCTTTGATTTAATTTAACCATTTTAAACTACTCTCAATGTTTGTTTTTCAATTGCAACAGATTGTCTTGTGTTTTCTCTTAGAATTGGTGAGTGTCCAAAGTGCAGAGGAGAATGATTTCATCATCAAGTACAGTCCACAGGTGTGGAAAGGCAACATCCATGTGTGGTTGGGCATGTATTATGACAGTGACGGTAAGTAAGAACTGATATTTATTCTGAAATTATGGCACCTCTGTATTATGAAGGCTACTTTGCCCTATTATGTGATTGTACCGCATAATGTGGTTATGTCACCGGCTGGCATAATCCATATTATACAATGGGTGGGTCTAATCCTGAATGCTGATTGGTTAAAAGCACATTCCAGCCGGTGTCTATTCCACAAGTTACCACAGGCATTTTAATGTCATAGATTTAGCCGATTTACTCTGTTCCATCTGACTGCGCAATCCGCTGTTTCATCAGCCCAGTAAGGGAAGTTATGAACTTGATCTCCACTATAAAAAGCATCTATACATGATATGGAAAAAATCCAACACCACTGGTATTCTTCGAACAGGGTTATTTTGACTGTGCATAACTTTATTTCTTTCAGACAAGGTTTGTTTGGCTTATGAAGGAAAGACAAGTCAAATTAACAGAGGGAGAGAGAATAAGTGAAGTAATTGCTATTTTTCAAATTTTGATGTCTTGTTTTTTCTGTTTGATAAGATGAGGACTTTAAGTGGCAAGATGAGACGGGCCTGAGCTTTAAGAACTGGGGGAACAGCTCCAGCTCGCCTGACTTGATTCCCATGGACACCTGTGTGGCAATGCACAGCACCACAGGGGAGTGGGAGAAAGTCAGCTGTGTTGAAAACCTAGAGAATGGAGTGGTCTGTGAGACTGCTGAAAGTAAGGCCCTATTTTTGTATTTTTTTTTCAGCAGCATTTGTCTTTCTACTCGGGACACCCCATAACGAACATCGTCTGTGCTCAGCGGGCGGCCTTCAAATAACCTCCAAACACAGAAAAATTTCATTTCCCGCCGACATAGACCAGTGGACGGACATAGGCCCACTGTAGCAGCCATGTGTTGTTTTGACAATTTGATCAACAAGTGTATACAGATGTTGTTATTTTCATTCATATTAGTTATTTTTATGTTTCACTAATATATTGTTCATTTATTTTTCAGAAGCAGAGAAAAACGGCAAACCCGGTAAGAGAAGCAAAGCCATTTTTCCTTTATTTTGTTCTTAAATAGCCATACAGTAAGATCAATGGTAACCTCTCTCCCTGCATTGTTTATGTCCTGCTCAGCTACTAGTCCACTGCTCTCAGCTCTGGTCATTCTGAGTGTGGTCGCCATCATGGGGATCTCGGCAGTCTTTTGGTTCCTGCACCAGAAGCACCAATTCGGTGCCGTCCTCGCATCGTTCGAGTACCACCCCCCGTTCAGGGCTCCCACCTCTGACGAGGCCTGCCTAGTGGAGACCGAGGAGACAGAGGAGACAGAGGAGGCTGATGACATGGCTTAATGGAGATCCTGCTCTTAGATTCTGCTGTGTGGAGTCACTGTTGGAGGAGAGGCCTAGAGAGAAAAAGGTGACCCTCTTAATTAAGACTGGTTCCATTGTTCCGAAGAGATGCTTTGACAGGTAAAATCACATCCTGCTATGGAATGACATGCGTAGCAACACTTTTACCACCAACTAGTGCCACGGTATGTCCCGTCCTTTGCACTTTTGCCTGTCTGAATGGGCTCCCATGTGGGTATTGGGTCAGTCTGCTCTTTCTTCTTCTTTGTTGTGCTAGCCAAACAGGATATGGACGAAAATATGTTGTCAAATGACATTTAGCCTACGCACCGAATGCGTTGCATGCCGTTAATTCGATACTCTTTTGAATTGTGAGAATCACGTGTTTCAATCGTCAAAGAAGTTGGGTCTCCCGACGTCTTCTGTCTGCATAAAGTTGGCGATCTTTGTACCGCATGGCGAGTCTGACATATGTAATCATTCACACATCTTTATGTTGTATTGCCCTTGTCAGTGCTCATACTTTTCAATGTGTCTCTTACCCTAGTGTCAGAACTTTGAATTTCTTAGTTCTCAATATGAGATCAATACAAGTCATTGAAAGTACAGAGGGACTAATCCATCATTCATACCTCAAACAAACAGATCAAGGCTTGTAAAATAGGTCAAAGAGACACATTTCAACCAGTGTGCATTTCTTTTTTCTCAGCAAGGGATCTGTAATCCTGTGTCCCATTGTCGTTTGTGTGCTGTGAAAGGCTTCTACAGATGATTACGTTTATAATAAGATATGATTTGTTGTGCATTAGTCTGTAATGACATGTATGAACTTCTATTCTATTCGTTTGAGTGAGGATCGTTTAGTCTTTCTCTAACAATGTCCTTGGTGGGACTACCTGAATAAACACTCATAATTAATTTCTTACAAAGCTATTAATCCAAATTCGAATTCATGAATATGGTCAGTAGTTTTACTAATGCATTAGTGATATGTTACAGTTTGAGGAGTGGTCCTTTAAATGGTGTTTTGTCAGCACTACATCCCTGAAGTTCTATGAATGTATTTGAAAGCGTTTTGCTGATTACCTTGCTATATTTGTTTAATTTGGCTTAAACTAAGCCCTGCTTGTTACACACAATAAAGTTTGGGCATCACCTGTGAGCTGGTCTCGTGTGACCAAGTCCATTCTTTAAAAAAAAAATGTTTTACCCCTTTTTCTCCCTAATTGGTAGTTAGTCTTGTCCCATCGCTGCAACTCCCATACGGACTCGGGAGAGGCGAAGGTCGAGAGCCGTGCGTCCTCTGAAACACGACCCTGCCAAGCCGCTCTGCTTCTTGACACACTCTTTGCTTAACCCGGAAGCTTGCCGCACCAATGTCTCGGAGGAAACCCTGTACACCTGGCGACTGTGTTAGCGTGCATGCGCCCGGCCCACCACATGAGTCGCTAGAGTGCGATGGGACAAGGACATCCTGGAATCGAACCAGGATCTGTACTAACACTGCGATGCAGTGTCTTAGACCGCTGCGTCACTCGGGAGTCCCCCTTCAAGTCCATTCTTGTTGAAGCCTGAAGTCCGAGGCTACTTGTAAGTTATGAGCCTGCCTGTATTTATTTAAGTGCCTTTGAAAGGGGTATGGTGCTAGGTGCACCGATTTGTGTCAGGAACTGCAACGCTGCTTGGTTTTCCTGTGTGTATCAAGAGTGGTCCATCACCCAAAGGATATCCAGCCAACTTGACACAACTGTGGGAAGCATTGTCATCAACAGCATCCATGTGGAACGCTTTCGACGCCTTGTAGAGGCCATGCCCCGACGGAATGAGGCTGTTCTGAGGGCAAAAGGGGATGCAACTCAATACTAGGAAGGTTTTCCTAATGTTTTGTACACTCTGTGTGTGAGCATCTCCTCTTGTGGGGAAATTGTTTGAGACGGTACATGCAGTTGATGTAGTTGCTGTACTTGTTGCTTCTTTTGGCAAACATGGCACAAGTTGACATGACTGTGTTACATAGTTTGTCAATGGAATCTCAAAGTAATCCCTCATACATTGGTTTGCATTTCCTTTCCTTTAGGAGGGGCTTCAACCTTTTAACCCAAAGGCATGGAAATACCTTCTATAAAGTACTGTATGAGAAGAATCCTACCCAACCCCAGGGTTTCAAAACTCCAGTAAGTGTCAATGTCCAGGTTTTCCAGAAAACACAGTTGGATGACTCCTGGATTTTTGGACCCCCCCCCCCCCCCCAATTCCGATTGACATCGATTTTTGCAAACCTACCTAACCCCAAAGTGCAACACGAACAATCTGAAGTGATGTCAACCATATCCATATCAGCATTATTCTATCCATTCCTCAGATCGTTCCAGAACTTTACAGCTAAATATACATCTGTCAATGCATAATTAAATGGGTGATGAATTAGGACACCGGATTGAGGACATTCTAATTACTCCTTAAGGGATATTTAATATTATAAATCACTGTCATCTGTCAGGCATGAGAAGTATCGTACCGACCCTCCATCTGTATGAAAACCTGTCCTGGCTCTGCCATGGCACTAGAGGGTAGTATTCATTAGGCACAAAAATGACTTATGGGCGATGGATCTATCTGAATTTGTCTAATAAGAAAAACTCACTTTCAATTTCCATTGCAAAGCGTTTTGGTACGCTTTGAAATGGTGTACACTAATGAATACAACCCAATTGTCCTTCTTCCGTACCTTCGGATTAAGCGATCTATATTTTGCTCCTAGAAAATAACTTCCATCTGGAGATTGTATGTACATTTTGGTCATGTAGCCCTCCAGCAAGGGTCCAATGGTGATGTCAACAGTTAGAGATCCATAACATCTGACATCTCACAGGGTAAGATCAGGAGAGAACTCATAATATAATGTTGATTTAGGAGCTTGGCCACTAGGTGGGACAGTGGATCACATTTCCAGCCTGTACTTTCCAGGAACAGCAACAGAAACAGATTGCCTAAACTCTTTGAGGTAATCATGCATTGTCTATGTTTTTTTTATTTTTTTTAGGTAAAAAAAAACAACTTGATAATTGTCTAATCTAATTGTAGAATAATTAGATTATTCAGGTAGAGATTATGATAATGATCAAGTGTAAGTATTGAACTTGATTAAGATAAATATTCCGGGCTGCTATCTGTTCAGTTTGATTTATGGCACGTGTGCTAGTTTGTGGGAAAAAACTTATATGATTGGTTGAAAAGTCTGTTCAAATGCATAGTTTTTCAACTGCAGCATGCAGTCTGTTTTCAAAAGTATAGGCTTTAACTTTACTGAGTGGGGCATGGCCATGTATCTAGATTTAAACAAAGCTAGCCCATCCTGATTCAAAGTTCAGTTGAAGGAACATAGATTACCAGTAACTAATCCCACAGATCAAATGGCAACTAAGAACAACAAATGATCCGGTCAGGAAAAACACAAGGCCCAGAGGAGTGTTTTTCTTGTAATGCGATACATCAGGACTCCCATAGTTCCTCTTAGGAAAAGGTATATTTCAGTCCTTAAACTGTTTTTATTGGACATTTTCCTCAGTGCTCCTCAAGTTACTTTGCTTATTCACCTGAAAAATGTATAAGCATGCACAACATGTATACTTCTTGCTATGGAGGCACTATGGATATATTTCAATATTATGAATGCATATCCTTCAGACAAAATGCATTTAAACAGAATATTATGTTCACAATATTCACTATCCCTTTCTAATCATGGCCCTCTGTGGCTTGCAGATGAGTCCAATTGAAATTGTCAGTCTGATCATCTTTTCTTTTTTTTTGTTGCCAAGGGGTTACATACAACAATACATCCTAGAAATAGACTGTGCAGACAGACATTAGAAATGCCCCTCTGTCTGGATGGGATTTCAGCAGATGTGTTGCAATCACAGAAGAATGCTTTGTGACTTGTTCAACCCAACTTCACCACAATTTTCCCAGGATCCAGTCTGTTTCACCCTCCTTGCTCTGGACAAGGCAGCTATGAATATTCAACAAAGCATAATGCATTAGATAGGAATACAATAGCAGCTTGCTGTGAATGCAGTTCTCCATGAAAGGAACATTGAATGAAGCTTTTAGAATGGTTTTGAGTATGTTAGAAAAACTATGCTATTTGAACCCAACCCAAGAGCTTAAGCTAATTTTTTGGAGCTGAGAGAGCATTTTAAATGTTTATACGAATCCATTGACAATCAATTTTATTAGCTTTGCTTTGTCTTTGGTTTTAACAGTAATGCCAGATCAATTCAGCCATTTATTATAGAAGTGGTCCCAAAATTAAACAGTACACACATATATTTTTATATATTTATATATATCTCGTAGATGTAGTGCAAGGCCAGGTTTTCTAAAATTGATGTTTGTTTTCATGCCCAGAAGCGATTATCATAATTAATTGTAGCATTAATGTGGGCAAAAAAAGCCTAGCTTGAGTTTTTTTCTACGATGGGACCAGCTTACATTCTAATTACCTTGTCTAGCATGGTACTTTATTTTTCCAGACAGATCTATGCTTTTGTGTTTTCATTTTTTTCCTGCTGCTTCCTCAATACAAGTGTTGCTGTTTCACCCCAAGATGGATCGTTTCTGGAGAGCATACATTATGTAAAGACTGTTGCCATTATGATTATGGCTGTAATGGCCTAATTTCGATCAAATAACACTGAAGGCATTTCATTCACACGTCTGCCTTGCCACAGCTTGGAGGAGGATGGGCTTTGCACTGACCTGAAATGGCTAATTAAAAGGGACAGTGGTATGCATAAATAAGATATGACATTAACAGTTGGTATGAAAATGGGATGCACAGAGCCACTGCTGTTCACTAGAGGTTATCAAGTAATATGTGTATTGTTGCATTCATTTGTGGACAAAAGATGCTAAGCTCACTACAAATATGCCAACAATTACTCTGAAATGTTCAATATTTTATGCAGCGCTTATAGTACATGTACTCGCAATTTCGTGAATATTTCATAAGCTCTGCCAACTTGTAAAACACTCCTGAAATATTTCCCTGAATTTCACACGTTCAGACATTTCTGATGCCAATAATTTAATCTACTCTGTGATTCATGTGATTTCTTACCGAAAATCAATTATTTCATCCAAATCATTATTTTCCTCAAAGTATCATGTTTTACCACAGTCAAATCCAGGTTTCTTTTCAAACTCAATTATTTCATTACATTTCAACTCGGTTCTTTAGTATTCACTATCATCCCCCTCTCCTGCCTTTTCAAACGAAGGTGCCTGTAGACAGAAGTGTGGAGCATGAACACGTTTCCCATGTTCTCGAAGGCTCACGTTTCCCATGTTCTCGAAGGCTCACGTTTCCCATGTTCTCGAAGGCTCACGTTTCCCATGTTCAAGAAGGCTCACGTTTCCCCTCCATTCACTGTCCAGGAACATACTCTGATCAACAGAGGAAAAACAAAGGCCACTATTTACACTGCAGAATAATTTTTATAAGAAAGTCTATTCTGAGCCAAAATTGGTCTGTGTAATTTGTCTTGTGATGTGATAGTTATATGGATGGATGAATTTTGCTTACTTGATAGCACATTCCATGCCAGATTTTCCTGGTCATTTCTCTCTTTCCTCTGGGTCTATAATTTGCTGGGAATGCTTCTTCTTATGTGAAGTACATGTAAAATGAGTTTCTGGTGGGATTTTACAATGTTTAGATGACAGGTCCTAGTCACTGATCTTGTATGTTGTATGGATCTATCTCTATTCCACCAACGCACTCCTGTATTAATCCTGATCATGTTTTTGTCAGAGTGTGTGATGTTTCCCTTGATTTATGTCATTTTTAATTCTGCGTGAAGCGCTATTATATTTGTAAATGTGATTGCCACACGTTAAAGCCTTGCCTGTGTGTGCTAGATGCAGTTGCTAAATATTTTGAGGAGTGCAAAACTTAGAGGTAATTTTGAATGCAATGGTTATCACCCAGTCCCGCTGCTACAAAGACATGAAACACGTAATGATGTAAGCACAGACAAATTGGCCTGGCGTTGGAACACCTGAAGGGATAAATATTTGACTTATACCTATGTCATTAAAAGGAATCAACGTGTTCTATCCTAAATTGTCAGACCTGGAATACTTCCCTTGGTACTTGTCTGATATCCCCTGAAATGAAATGTATATCAGTCTGGATGGATGCCACCACTGATACCACACCATTCCAGTTGTTACACCATCATTTAATATTTCCATTGGGCTAATATTTTAAGATCCCACACCAGGGTGTACCATAGACACATAGTACCATAGAGTGTTGGTGTCCAGGACAGACACGTATATGTCATCATTAACCCTTCTAACCTATCTGGACAGTATTGTTTTGTTCAAAGGGCAATATATACCTCATTGTCATAATTCACCTGAAGCTCATGTGATTAAATAGCTTCTAAGTGGCCCAAACTGGGTGATATTTAAAACATCCATGGAAAAAATAAAGTTAGCAACCATTGTTGCATGAAAAACAGACCGTGCTTTGAAAATGTGAAAGCCCTGTTTTGTAGGGCACTAAGACAGTAATTTAACTGAACATTGTAATTCACTTTAGGTTAATTAGTCAACACCAGTAAACTGTTGTCTTAATGGCATATATTACAATTGGGCTTTTAAAAGAGGCCTAGCAAGATGAACCCTGAATTTAATCACGGACAGAAACCTTGGACTGCATTTACCCTGTTTTTAGCTGACAGGGGAATTTGCGTCATGTAAATTAAATGTATGTTTGGTGCTTGGAGACTGGTTTTTAATGGAATTATAGGGAGTTGTGTACTGAGATTATTACAATCTGTATTATCTGAATGTGTCAGGTGAAAATCGATAATGACAAGCACAGCCCCTGCGGCTGATGGGTATCCTGGGCTTGTCATGGACTGACAGAAACATAATAATTAAAACCAAATCAGCACATTTTATTTGTTTTCCATAAGTCTCCGAAGAGATCATCTTACTATGTCTTTTGATATCTCATTCTACTTTCTAATCAACACTCTTTAAAAATATATTTTATAGACACAGACTGTTTGCCCCCCCCCCCCCCCCGTGTGCTTGCATTGCACTCATTGGACTTGCACTTATTGAGTTACAAATGACCGAGTAAAGGCTGACATTTTCATTGCATGTGAAAAGGCCTGGCCAGTGAAGCCTCTTGATGCAGCTTTGAGCTCTTTCATCACTCGCTGTCCCTAATGAGGATTATCCAATACAATTAAAATGACAAAATCATCAAATCATTTTTCTTCTCCCACCATCTCTGTCGATCCAGGCAAGCTTGTTTTATCCAGTTAAGGACGTCTGAATGTAGTGTCTTTACTGACCCAGAGGAAGGGGGGAAATCAATGAGGCCAAGGATGGTGAACAAGCAAATAAACCTGTTTAAAATTCACAATGCGGAATACGCTTTCTCCCCCCACATAATACAAGAGTGACTTTGTTTCTTAATTAGTGTATACAATTACTTCTAGTGCATGTACAATTTGCTTAGGTAAAAGCCACAGTTCCCTTAATTCAAAAGCATTTTGCTCCCTTGAACAGTCACAAAGCTTTCGCTGCTAATTTCTGCACGCTCTGAATATTTTGCTATCTGTCTAAAAGCAACATATCAACAATTAAATTGAAGGATTTGGTGATTAAATGTAGCCTATATGTCTCATAAAAGCGTTAAAACACGTTTGTTTTTTCCCAAATCTAAAATGTGTTCTTATATGCACTCTAGTTAAATTGAACCACAAACATATTTGTTTTACCTCCACCCCCCCCCCCCCCCCTCCCCTCCCTGTCAATTTGATGATTCAATGAACAGTACCTACATAAACTATCTACATTTTCACAGTGTTTGTTGAATGTAATATTTTGCATTCCCCCGACTAGGTCACAAGGTCTCCGCTCAGCCTGTTGCAGATGTCTGATCAAAGAAAGAAAAAACACAATTAGGCACAGATGGCAGTCTTTGCCCAACTCTAGTAGATGTGCTAACAGATAAGACTGCGTTTCTGTATTAACTGCAAATTATCCTAAAACACTTAATCAAAAGACCAATGGTTCACATATTCAAATGGCTCTGTGATTATGTAGTCTTTCAAGGTGTACCTTTTTTAATTTATCACAAGACAAAAACAGTGTTCACCCAGATTTAAAAAAAAGTGTTTGTGTAATCTTTTCACGTATTGTTTGATTATTTATGCATTTTGTTACATAATTGCAATGATCTAATGTACAAATACATAATCAAATACATAATCAGTGTATATAAACTGCCATCCATATATTTTCCCAGTTTTCCCACCACTGCATTCCACATTCATCCTCAGCATATACCTTTATTAGTTTACCACAATTACCCCCAAACCAGTTTATTTAGCCTACATGTGATGTGTTGCTCACTTGATTTATTTGCTTTTTCCCCCCAGACTCCTGAATTCAGCATTTTGTTGAAATGCAATATCAATCATAGATTGCTTCCAGGTTGAATAAAACAATACCTGCCAGATGCATAGTCTGGTATCTGTTTACAGTCATTTCTAGCAATGAATTAAGTTAATTAATCAGACAAAAGTTTGCATTGTTGGAGCTTTTAGCTGACGTCACTTTTGTGCCTTGAAGTGAAGCTGAACAAACCTTGAGAAGAGTCTCCTTCAATCTGCCGTATAGTAGTAGCCTAACTAACACACACACTCAATTACAGCCCAATTTCGTTCTTTATAATCTCCTGGCACTGTCCGCAAACAACGCAAATCTGGGGGAACATAACGCTATTCTTACATAGTAACTGACGCGAAGGAGGATACGTAAAGTGACGGAAATTAGGTGAGTTTTCTTATGTTTTGTAGTGGGAAGTTAGCTTACGTTATCGTTCATAACGACGTTCAGTTTGCAATTTCGCTAGAGATTTCAACGCTTGTTAGCTCGATTTCTGGCTAGCTTGCTAGCACCTAGTTCTATCGACGCTGTCCAGCAGCTTGCCCTTTATCATGTAACCTATCCTGAGTGGAGCAGGTTGCTACAAACTTGTCAAGAATGATAACTTGTAAATGTATCGACAATACCAGCACTCGGGTTTTTGTTACTTTAACTAGTTGCTAACTTAATGGCGAGATTCACGTATATTTCTATCACTTTTTTACGGCGTAGACTGAGTAGGTGACTGTCAGTGTCAGCTTGCTGGTTAGCTAGCGAATCTCGTCTTTGTGTCCGTCGCTGGTGCGGCTTGACTGACCTTTTTTAAAAAAAAATGTAAACGCGGAGTAAAACAAGCTATCATTGAATGTCTGTCACAGATAAATGCATTTGGTGTCGGCTAGGTTTTATAATCACTAAGAAGTGTATATTTGAAATGTTTTAAACGATGTTGCAGGCAAGTTATGTGGAAAGAGTGCGAATGCTGAGAAAAGGTATTTTCAGTGTGTATTGAGCTGAAGATGCCAAAGTCTGCTCTTCATTGAGTAAACCTAATTTAAGTCACATATTACATTATTTCGCTGTTGCTTATTTGTGTTGTATCTAATGTTCGGACAATATGTTTGGAGGTGTTCGTGGAAATCCCATCCGTGTCAGCCAGTCCACTGCTTGGGTCCGAAGCTCCTTCCTTACCTCTTATCTTTTTGTATGGCTTCGTATAAAGACAAGCAACTGCAGCCCAGCAGAGTTTATTAAATGTATCCCTTTGTTTATTACAACGTGCACCATTTGTCTGCCCTCTAAACAACAAGCCACTCGCCATCTTGGGCAATTTAATCCACCCACTCTTTTCATTTCAAAGATCCGGAATGCTTATTAATTAGACACCAAAAGTGATCAAATGTTTCACGAGGACGATACATGACGTCAACTGAAGTTGTGATAACATTTCATTCTGTCTAACTTTCTAAATGACTGAGGCTATTGGTTTCATGTGTCTAAGTATGTTTTTTTTCATGAAGAGAAGGTTTAAACAATGCAAAGGCACACTGGCCTAAAATGGCTTGTCATTTTGAAGGGTGACAGGTGGTGGGGTTGAGTATTCTCAATGTTTGACTTATTGGACGGATTTTCATTTTCAATATTAAGGGAAGGAAAACGTATCAGTTAAAATTCAGAATCTTTAATGTGATGTGTGTGTGTGTGTAAAGGTTGTGTGTGTAAAGGGTTGTTACTTTCAGAACGTATGCCATTTGATTGAATAGATTTCCTAGGCAGGCTAATGCGCTACAAATGTATGAGCAGTCCAGACATCATATACAGCATATTGTTCTGTATGTCACTCATAACATTTTGTCTTATTCACGCCACTGTCCGAAAATGAACCTGATATTGTACCAGCACTAGGCTATACTGGTCTTTGGCGCTGCCAATCTGTGGTTCATTCAGGGAATTCTTTGAATGCTGCCTACCCCCAAAATTGTGTTCTTCTGAGAGCAGAATGCCTCTGCTCTAAGTGCTAATTGCCCCACCTCCCATTTCTTTGTTTGGATATTCACTGCATAGCTTAAATGTAAAGGAGCAAATGTTTAGCCAAATATCCTGATGTGTGGTTTTTCTCTTATGGGAATGCCTTCCACTTCCCTATGATGCATCGACTTGACATCTGCATAATTTTGTTGACATGCTAGTAGGTAATCAACAGTGGAAATCAATGATGGGTTAATACATATTGTTGACATATATTTGACATTTGTATCTAAAAGCATAAGTGAGCAATAATTAAAGTTGACATTTTGGCCATACCCAGGTCTCCTTTAACACTCCAGAATGTTTCACCTGTAGATGCTACAAAGCGAACATTGGTGTCCTAGGAAGCTTTACCGCTTGCTCTGTGAGGAAAATAAAATATTCTGCTCGTTCCCTAAGAAAATGAAGAATAGGCATAGGTGATGTATAACCTGAGAAAACAAGTGTTAAATACAACAAGCCGCAGTCCTTGTCATGCGTTTTTGAATGTTTTAGTATCATTTCAACTAGACTGCATTCAGAACATGATTGTTTGTTAGGACCATTGATTCCACATGTTACATCGGTTTTTCCTTTGACACTGCTCTGCTTTTTCCACTGGTTCTACAGCGGAATTGATTGGCCTTTGTAAATAGTTAATTGATAGTCAATTAACTATTGCTCACAGTCTAAGTGAAACGGCAAACATTATTCCCCTTAAGGTCCATAATTTTAAATGGCTCAAGCAGCCATTCCAGCCAAGGAAGCAAAATAAATCAGATTACAGCCTTGATGTGTTATTCATGCCTCCAGTAACTGCCAATGAATCAACCAATAACCAGATACAACGCTGGAAGGTCACTGAATTTGCCTCATATTTATTCCGAGCTCATGTTCTCGAAAACAGTCTCAGAACGAGGGAACAATAATGCATCGCAACAAATCACCGGCTCCGGATGTGAGCTTTAGCATTAAGAAAAACAGCAGTGGAGCATTTGAATGTTTGGAATATCGTAGGGTCCTTCAAGGATGGAAAATCTCATCAGTAGCTCACGGTTGCTAAATTGCTTGAAACAGCACTTTTAAATGCTAAGTGCCCAATGGTGTGATTAATACAGTTTATTTTCAGCTCAATCATTATTTCCAGCTATTCATCCACTTGGGTACAGTCTAGCCTATTCCTTGCATGGAGTGTAATATGTAGCTTATTGTAAAAGTATGCTATTATGCACAACACATAAGTACATTCATGATTTAGCTTCAAAAGGTTAGTTAGTGTAACTGGTAGACTAATTTGCATATATGAGGTTTTTAACTTAGGCTAGGCTCAAGCAGACTAAACAGCACAATATAGCCTGTACCAGAATGTAAAACATTCAGAATTTGTTTAGGGTAAAAATCAAATCAAATTTTATTTGTCACATACACATGGTTAGCAGATGTTTAATGCGAGTGTAGCGAAATGCTTGTTTACATATTAGATGTCCTAATACTGATGACAATATTAGGCTGACTTAATCTACCCAAAAAATAAGATTCAATCTGAATTTCCAAGATAAAACTGAAGATCTGGGTTCGAATACTCATACAAACATACTGTATACTACATACTTAATGAGTACATACTATCAGTTCATTTTACTATACTGTAAACAAACTATATAATTTCAGTTGAGCGTACTAGAGCTTCGCCTGTCTACTGGAAGTTGATGCTGTTGCTATGCTAGCTTGTTAGCAAAACAAATGACTAGCTAAACATTTTACGATTTCAGGTGTGTTTGTAAATTCAATCTGCAGTGCCAGAGTGCGCTCTGGGCATTTGTAAATTCAGAGAGTTTCGCTCTTGGAGCGTTTAGAGCGAACACTAGACGCTCTGGCCGAAGAGCACGCCATGGTTGATCTAATTGTTCAACGGCAGTCAAGCCCCCAAGCTAACTGGCTAACGTTGGCTAGCTACTTCCAGACACAAATGAGTGAACACCTCCACTCTGACCATTTTACTTGCCTTAGCAGAGCTGGTTAGGCTGTTTTCATGTTATCCAGCATGTTGGTGACTGTAACTGTGCTGCTGGCAACAATTTTAGATTCTTTCTTTTACTGACGTTTACTGACACCGGCCATATTCAACGGTGCACGAGAGTGCTCTGAAATCGGAGTAGATAGCCAGAATTAACAATGTCCATTGAAACGCACAATAACTATACCACTTAGCTAAGAATTTTAATATTTATTTTTACCTTTTATTTAACTAGGCAAGTCAGTTAAGAACATTTGTATTTACAATGACGGCCTAGGAACAGTGGGTTGTTCTGGGGCAGAACGGCAGAGTTTTACCTTGGCAGCTCAAGGGTTCGATCTAGCAACCTTTTCAGTTAGTGTAGTCAATAAACGTTGGTTAGATAGCAGATAGTTAATATACTGCCTGGCACGTTTGATGTATTAGTATCCAACTTACGTTAGGTAACTAGCTAACATACCGGTACATACTGCTGTAATGCTACGCGGTTCATAAAGATAGCTGACAATTTGTTAGCTACGCTAACATAACGTGTAACTTATTTGAAAAGTAGATACTTTATTAAATTGCTCAACATTTTCTTAACATTTGTCATTAGTTTGTCAATTAATTTGTATCCGGTCTCATCGGACTTCGGCTGCATATTTTCCGCCATTTTCTTTCAATGTGAAAATGTTGTGAAGCCATGCCCATTTTCTGAAGAATTGCATTAGGGGCCCGAAAAGTATGGAAATGGTGTCATGTACTTCGTGTTTTGTTGAATTTAGTACGACATCCGGGAACATTTTGGCATACTAACTATGACCAATAAGCATACTATATACTCCATTCACGTCACGGTTAGTATGAGTTATCGAACACAGCTAAGGTTTTAATTTTTTCCAACTTGGTCTTCCGAACGGTCAAGATTAAAGAGTTTGTCACAAACGTGGGTAAATGTTTTATTTTGCTTACCTGAGTTAATAAAGCAATCTCTAGCCGTATTAGGCTAAATTAGGTTGTTGTGATTTAGTAGCTTCTCTCTGTGAATAGTCACCATTGCCATCTTGAGTGTGAGGCTATTAACAAGGCTGGGGGGGGGGGGGGGCAGCCTCTTTTCTATCTTTTGGTGGGATGTGAAAGGGGCCCAAGTGTGTTTTGGCTCTCCTCAAAGGATGAACTAAACCCATCAGTAATTATGGCAGCCGTCCTGATGGAGGACTGGCAATTGTGCGTTTTCACACCATTTCTTTCCCCTGTCCCTCCTGTTCGTACCCTTTTTCACAAGCTTGCACTCATTAATCAAAGACGCTGAACTCCTGCTGAGGGCTGAGAGGTTCATCAAATTGGCAGCCGGTTCACTGTAAAGAACAGCATGGCGAGGCTGTTAACACAGGCATAAATAAATCTAAGGTTGTCTTTGTATGCAAACCATGGAGGTTAATACTGTATAATTCAATGTCCTCTCTTTTTGTTTTCATAAATTATTTTATTTTATTAAGGCTTGATGTGAGTCCTTTTGTAGGTCAGGGTTGACGCATTCTGATTGGCTGATCCGGAGAAACATTAGGCAGGGTCATTTATTAGGAATATGTCAGGGACTGGGAGATTACACATTTTCCCTTCTGGTTTATTTTTCCGCTCCTGGAGATGGTTGTCATGTCTTAGCTGAAGCAGGGATGCTCCAATGATTGAAGTTCCCTGCTGTGATAATGAGCTCCATGTTTGAAATGCCAATAGTTAGGCCCGTTTTGTTTGGCTGCTTACTGCTATTTGCATCGTTAGCTGAAATTGCATGTACTGTAGTACACATTTAAACTGCTGGTATTTTGGAGGCCAGAGAGGGCTCTGGGATTTGGTGAATAGAATGTAGAGTACGTAGGATAGAAAAGTATATGTACAGCAATAGTTGAATAGGATGGCCTGGTTTAGAATACATATGAAATTAGTAAAACGGTATGTATTATTAAAGTGGCCAGTGTTCCATGTCTATGTACATAGGGCAGCAGCCTCTAAGGTGCAGGGTTGAGGAACCGGGTGGTAGCCGACTAGTGACAGTGACTATGTTCAGAGCAGGGTATTGAGTGGAGGCAGGGTAGTGATGGCTATTTAACAGTCTGATGGCTTTGAGGTGGAAGCTGTTTTTCAGTCTCGGTCCCAGCTTTGATGCACCTGTACTGACCTCGCCTTCTGGAAGATAGTGGGGTGAACAGGTCGTGGCTCGGATGGCTGAGGTCCTTGATAAGCTTTTTGGCCTCCCTGTGACATTGGGTGCTGTAGATGTCCTGGAGGGCAGGCAGTGTGCCCCCGGTGATGCATGGGCAGACCGCACCACCCTTTGGAGAGCCCTGCGGTTGCGGACGGCGCAGTTGTCATACCAGGCAGTGATACAGCTCGACAGGATGCTCTCAATGGTGATCTGTAAAAGTTTGTGAGGGTCTTAGGGGCCAAGCTGAATTTCTTCAGCCTCCTGAGGTTGAAGAGGCGCTGTTGCGCCGCCTTCACCACACTGTCTGTTTGGGTGAACCATTTCACATTGTCAGTAATGTGTACGCCGATGAACTTGAAGCTTTTCACCTTCTCGGCCCTGTGGGTGGGGGCTTGCTCCCTCTGTCTCCTGAAGTCCACAATCAGCACCTTCATTTTGTTGAGAGAGAGGTTATTTTTCTGGCACCATTCCGCCAGGGCTCTCACCACCTCCCTGTTGGCTGTCTCGTTGTTGGTATTCAGCCCTACCGCTGTTGTGTCGTCTGCAAACTCAATGATTGAGTTGGAGGCGTTCATGGGTGAACAAGGAGTACAGGAGGGGTCTGAGCACGCACCCTTGTGGGGCCCCTGTGTTGGGGCCCCTGTGTTGAGGATCAGCGTAGTGGAGGTGTTGTTTCCTACCTTCACCACCTAGGGGCAGCACATCAGGAAGTCCAGGACCCAGTTGCACCGGGTGGGTTTCAGACCCAGGGCCCCAAGCTTAATGATGAGCTTGGAGGGTACTATGGTGTAGAAGGCTGAGCTGTAGTCAATGAACAGCATTCTTAGATAGTTATTCCTCTTGTCCAGATGGGATAGGGCAGTGCGATGGCGATTGCATCATCCATGGATCTATTGGGGCGGTATGCAAACTGCAGTGGGTCTAGGGTGTCGGGTAAGGTGGAGGTGATATGATCCTTATCTAGCCTCTCAATGCTACGTATGTATTCATAATTCAAGACAGCTGGTTGCAGTATGAGTGAAGACGTTCACTGGCTGTTATAACCCATTCCACTCACACACCAAGATTGTGTTTCAGCAGTGCCCCATTTTATTTATTGATCTTCATGCATTTAAAATCGGTCACTACTGCCACAAAGGCTTGCCATTTTAGCTGTGCTAGCAGGTCTGCTGCAGCCACGGTTTTAAAGATAAACTGTGCGGAAATCACTCCGCCATTTCCTGGTTTCTAAAATGGCAAATTTCAGTTTGTGACAAAACAAGCATTTCTAGTCTAGAGAATCATTGTACCATCTAAACTGCTGTGAAATATTTTTTCTATACCCCAAAATGTAGTGTTTTCATCTGTTTGAAGCTGGTGTGCAGAACTGAAATTAAAAGACTCAAAAATGAAACTTAAGAACGGGAAGCATAGAAATAGCGTACATAGAACAGATCTACTGCTTCTTAGACTTGCTTTCAATGAGTGACAGATCTATAACTCACATTTCTATGTGTATTTAGTCAGGTCTCCCAAAAAGTTACATATTGCAGCTTTAAATATTACATTTATCGAACACTGCATGAAATTACAAGGAAAAGGGAAAAACAGTTGTGAATGTGGGTCAGTAGAAACCAACATTGGATACATTCTTCTTTGTTGATTCAAGCTCTGCTTAATGTCTCCCAAGATGCAGGAGGGGGAAGGAGGGAAAAGGACCCTGCCACTCCACATGATTGTAGGAAAGACGAATGACATTTGTGCATTTAGAACGATGCTGCTCCATTCCCATTTAGCCTCCATTACAACTCTTCCGGACACTTTTCCATGTTAACAATACTTGTTCAGTTTATTTAGTTAGTAGCCTAAACGGCTTTATTGGATCATGGCACCAACTGCAGGAACCTGTTTTAGCTGAATGGTTTAAAATGATCCCCAGTGTGTGGAAGGAGTGGATTATCAGGAATTATTTGAATGAGCATGGAGATGTCTCACGACATGTGGGCCTACTACACTACAGTAGGCGGGATTATTAGGCTATTCCTCATTTCTGCTAGTGCTGCATCATCAGGTGAAGACACAAGATTAAGTTGTCAGGAAAGGAAAGTGTTACAAGTTGTGACCAGGTATGGCGATAGACCTACATGTTTGCGGTTGGAAAATGACCTGAAGACGTTAAGACACTGTTAGTTTGACAGACAAAACGGTTTTCCGCTGAACTCCCTAATAAACGCTGAAACTCTGTAATCCATCACAGCTGTGTGGAGAGGATGGGAAAAGGAAACCTGGAACATAGCTGTTTTTTTTTATTACTCATTACTGTTGTTGAGCTGTCTCTCAAGGTAAGTTTCATGCTATTGTCTCTCTTCTTTAAGTGATGCCACGGAAAGACGGCTATTCGTAACATGAGAAGAAGGTTCAGCCCAAGCAGTTCAAAAGGAACTACTGGGAAAATACCTTTTATTTGAGGCCGGGAGTGACCTTTTACGCTCCCAGCGCTGGATGAAACATCAGAGAAAAGAGATACTATCCATCTCCTGCTCGCCCTCTGCTGTTGTTCAAACCACAAAATGGCACAGATGGAGTTGCAGGAAGAGCCTGTCTGTTGTGGGGAGGGCTAAATAGTGTATTAATTGCACTTTGCAGAGGTTGTTATTGATGTGTGAGTTGTGTGGAGATAGAAACGGCTCCTCCAGGCTATGGCAAATCCTCTGGGAGAGCTCCCCGGTGTAATCCAAATATTTAGAGCTAATTTAACATACAGGCAGGCGCACCGGCATTTTTTAGGAAGCAACTTATTTCTCTCTGCCCTACCATTTTCGGCGCTTGGGGATGCAACGGCACTCACTACCTCTTGTCAGAACATCTCAGCGTTCCTCAAGTGGATTTGAATCCTGTTGCTGCCCTGGGAACGCCACACAACCAAGGATCCAAACCGGTTATCATTTGGGTCTATTTCCTCTGATTCTGTCTCAAAAGATAATAAGATCTCATGTTCTCTCTCCGGTCATGTTTTAGACCAGAGCCAGCATGGCAGGGAAGGGTTTGTCCAGGTGACACTGTGAGAAATGATTTTGTTTGTTGTTGCAGCATTTGGAAACCATTACAGCTGTACAGCCCTGCTGGTTTGATCATGCTACACAGTGTAATGAGTGGTTTAGATCTGTTGCTGGCTGGGCCGTAGAATCTGTGTCCACTTGTTACTCTGTGATGAGGCGTTCTTTAGTCAGCCCATGCTGTTGTATGTAGGCTAAACCTTTTCCAATGTGCCTCAGTGTTGGCCTGTAGGCTATTTATATTGATTTTCTTAACCAACATTGAAACCGATCAAATTGTATTTGTCACATGCGGCAAATACAACAGGTTTAGACCTTACCGTGAAATACTTAATTACAAGCCCTTAACCAACAATTCAATGCCATGTATGGGGGATCTTGGACAGCTTAGACCCAGGCCTTGATCCAATTCGTTAGCCTACATTTTCTTCCTCCGTAGACCATAGGACAACATGAGTTTAACATGTGCTTTTGCCAACGTTTTCTTCTTCATCTGCTTTTAATCTCCATAAACCTCACCGTAGAGGGACAACATACGGGTTATCAACTATCATCTTCACCGAGTTTACAGCTAGTCAAAACTTTATTACCAGGTTAGGCTATATAGTGTGTAACCTAAGATCCTGTTAAAGTACTGGTAGTTTTAGGTTATGCTAAACAGGAGGAGAAAATACTCTGTCTTCTATCAACACCGGGTGAATCAGGATGGATTTGTTACTAAGCTGTAGCAGGAGGAGGCGTGTCTTTCTAATTAGTGTGTAATTGATACCCATCCTTTGAGTGAATAAAGATGGAGACACTCCTTAGATACCAGTAATTGGCTTGAAGCCATTTTGAGCAAAGCATTTGCTAGGATAGGGAAATGGCATGGCCAGCAGCAGCAGTCGTAGCAAGATTACGATGACTGAGAGCAAATGGCCTCCTGAGCTGAAATGACACAAGTGTAGTTTTTAACAGCATCCTGTTTGCCTCGCTCAGTAAACAGTGCTCACTGAGAACAGTTCCTAGAGAGGATTGTCCAAAAAGCAAGTTAGGCCTAATCAAGTGCAGCAGGAGAATGACTTTTGAGTTTGTATGTTACAGGCTGGTGTTCAGATAAATCATAGGTAGGCCAGGCCTAGGAATCTGTGCCCATACTTGCTTGCTTCATCTGTAGCCTGTCTTGAGTTTTAGACTCCACTCCTGGAGCGCTGAACAAATAGAATAGAAACCATTTATGTTCATCTCCTCTATGACGAAAACAAAATGAGTAGTCTGATTTATAAAGACCTCATTCAGTACATTGTTGATTTTATAGGCTGTCTTTTTTAATGATGATCGTTGTCATAACGTTGACGTGATCGCTTACATTGACGTTGGATCTATTGCTGACAGTCAATTGTTTGTGCTGCTATAATAGTCTGTTGTATGAACACTAGTCATGTCTGTTTCCCTTGGCTCCGTTGTGAAGCCGTAGTCGTCCTGTAGACAGATTGCGTGGTGGACTAGGGGAATTTGAGTGATGCGTCGAGGCTGTAAATCATGTGTGCTTAAGTCTGCTGCTGACACCGGGTGTTAAACTGCCGCAGCCCTCGTTTCCTTCACATTCCAATTGAAACGAACCCAGATGGAAATGTGTAATGAAATACAAGAAATTTGCTGTCTTGCCAGAAATGTCTGGGAGTGCTTCTGCAAGTGCTGTTGTTTCTGGTGATCCAAATCTCCCAGGATGATATGCGTGTTGGTGGAGGGGAGAGAAGGGGTGCGCGATTTGTGGATGTGCTGAGATCTGCCTTACGGTGTTGAGCTCCACACCAGTGTGACATGACTCCTCCAGCAACGTGAGAGGAGAGACACCACCAGCATGTCGCACGCGTTCTCTCAATCCACTGCACTGGCTGACAAACAGCTGCTGGACTTGAGACAGACACTCATTTGAGTACAAATAGGAGGATCTGTCTAGATGTGAAATATTGTAGACTACTTAGTCATCAATTTGACTCAAACTAGTTAGACTAGCAGTTTTGGGTTAGATAGATATGGCTATATTCCAATTGTAGCTGATTTTTGTTGTCATATTTGAAATACACCAGCCTTTTTGTTTGATCGGTCCATAATGCAAAGCTGCTGCAGCAGGGCTTTGATTCCCTGTCGATGTTAGAATGGATAAGGTATTCCCCCTCAAGGCCTAAACCCATTCGAATTAGCATTCTTTTTTTTTTTTTCATATTGCTTTCAGGCAGGAATTATGGAGAATGAATAAATCAATAAAATAAAGCAATTAGGCCGACTGTTGTCTTCTTCTGTTTCAGCTTGCAGAGACGTGATGTCACAGAATTGAGGATCCTTCAGCAGTAAGTGTTTGGTCACACTGACTGCATTCTAATCGCCCATCGCAGCTGTAAACAATTTTGTCCCCACTGTTTGTGTTTGAAGTCCCTGTTTGTTTTTTTTGTTTTATTTTTGTGTCCGAAAATCTGTTCATTTTGTCAAATTGGACTTTGAAAGTCACGAAGGGATAGGCTACTGGACTAAGCACAACTCTTCAGTTCAAAGCATTATTTAGGTATAGGATTAGAGCATTTTCCAATTAGGCCTAGATTTAACAAGGCCCTCTTTAATGGAATTAGTTTGTGCTACAGTACACTTTGCTCTGTTTGCGAATTTCTAATTAGTTTGCCCGTCTTGCATGGAATTAGCATGTCAGAGTTTCAAAACATACTAATCTGTATGAAAAGAAGCATTCTATTACTTTTGGCTATTTCCAAATAAATTACTGTCAACCACATTGGGGTAATTGGTGGAGTTTGAGCTGTCCTTTGCCTTTGTTTTGAATTTGAAAGTGAGCCACTTTACATAAAGAAGCTTTGAATAGTGGCCGCATGGCTGCCTCTGTAAATAGTAGTGTTTCACCCCAGACAATGTCAGGAGGGCTCTCAAAGCTTCAGCTCCACTCCTATCAGACAGTCTGACTTACGACTGCAACAATCACTACCACACAGTGTGAGGACCCCAGAGTTATTTTCAGTGCAATGTAGAACACGTGTTTACAACACACAAGCCTCAGAGAAATGCCCCAAAGTCCCTCGATGCAGGAATTGCACAAACCTCTGGCGTTTACTGTAAATACTTCAGTATTTCAGTCGTTCGTTTCTGTACTGGTTTTTCAACTGTTGCGTACAGTGTGAGAGATATCAGGCATTATCAGGTGTCTAGTGTATGACACTAATAGCAAGACAGTGTTATTGCTGGACTTTCCCTTTCCTCTTGGCTGCGTGTCGGGCCTCTCAGGGCTGCTATAGCCGAGGCTTGACGGTTTAACGAACTTTCACTGTTCCATTCTTCAACAGTAAAACGTCCAACCAAAACAGTGTGTCACAATTGTTTCCTCCCTCCGGCAGAATTTGAAATGTGTATTGTTGAAAGTAAAAGGGCAATGCGAAGTAACCATCGGCAACATGTTATTTTCTACTGAAGTCGATGTGCTAAACCGAGGGCAGGGACGTTCTTCAGCTAACTTTGTGATCCTGAGGAAAACCCTAATAGAATCTTTGTGTGACCCTGCCAGGAGACGGGTCATCCACAGCGTTCCAGAAATAGTTGGAATGGGGATTGAGGAGAGGAATCCCATCATCCCAGATCCTGCCCAGGTTGTGTGTTATGGGAACCTTCCAGAATGTCCTATGGTAGTCATCAGTAACCTTGAGTTTACCTAGAAGCCTGGCTGACTCTCCTCCTGCTCTTATTGCTGAAAAGGCTGAGGAGACAGGATGGGAGGGAAGGGGTTCGGAGAGCCCTATTGACTGGGATCCCCGGGGGGGGGGGGGTTGTTGAGTGTGCTGAAACACCAATGATATTTTTCTATTTCTCCTTTTTAATTTTTTTAATTAATGTCCTCCCTACAGTTAACGGTGTGGCTTCAAAGAGTGTATTTTGCGACGAGCCTGAATGGCTAACAGGTTGCTGTGTCTGTGTAATATGATGTGGTAGTAAATACTCGAGCCTCAGCCTCCGCTCTTCCTCCTCCCTGCTCTGGGCCAGGGGTGGAGAGGGAAGGACGAGGAGAGAGAGCTGGTGATGAAAGAACTCTTTTCAAAGTTGATTCCTAAATCTACACAGGATAGGTGTATCGGTGTACCTCAACTAGGGATGGGGGGGATCGATACAGTTACGATATATTGTAAACGATATCTGGATTTCTACCATTTTGACAATATCGCAATATTATTTTTGAATTAGTTGTCTGTACCGGCACCAAAACTCCAGTATTTGTCCTTCATAGCTTGTTCTCCATCTTATTTTTAAATAGGGAGCACATTTATTTCCATGACTGATCAAAACTAATTTTCTCATGGCCCTCTCTTGTCACTCTCCAGCAGACATACACTGAGTATACCAAACATTATGAACACCCTCCTAATAATGAGTTGCACCCCGCCCTTTTGCCCTCAGAACAGCCTCAATTCATTGGGGCATGGACTCTACAAGGTGTCGGAGGCGTTCCCACAGGGATGCTGGCCAATGTTGACGCCGATGCTTCTCGCAGTTGTCAAGTTGGCTGGATGTCCATTGGGTGGTGGATCATTCTTGATACACATAAGAAACTGTTGAGCGTGGAAAACCCCAGCAGCGTCGCAGTTCTTGACACAAACCGGTGCGCCTGGCACCTACTACCATACCCCGTTCAAAGGCACTTAAATCTTTTGTCTTGCCCATTCACCCTCTGAATGGCACACATACACAATCCATGTCTCAATTGTCTCGAGGCTTAAAAATCCATCTTTAACCTGTCTCCTCCCCTTCATCTACACTGATTGAGATGGATATAACAGGTGACATCAATAAGGGATCATAGCTTTCAACTGGATGCACCTGGTCAGTCTATGTCATGGAAAGACTATGTTCTTAGTGTTTTGTACACTCCGTGTATGGTGAGCAATATGTTTGGAACATCAAATCGCAGTAAAATCACAGTATATGAATCGCAATGCATACAGAATTGTGAGAGTCTCAATACATGCAGTGCTTTCAGAAAGTATTCACATCCCTGGACTTTTTCCAGCCTGAATTTAAAATAGATTAGATGGAGATTTTGTGTCACTGGCCTACACACAATACCCTATAAAGCAGACATTGGATGTTCCTGAATGGCCTAGTTAGAGTTTTGACTTATATCATCTTGAAAATCCTAGGCAAGACTTGAAAATTGCTGTCGAGCAATGATCAATAACCAACTTAACAAAGCTTGAAGAATTTATAAAAGTGGGCAAATATTGTACAATCCAGTTGTGCAAAGCTCTTCGAGACTTACCCAGAAAGACTCACTGCTGTAATCGCTGCCAAAGATAATTATTGACTTAAGGGTGTGAATATGTATGTAAATTAGATTTCTTTATTTCATTTTCAATACATTTGCAAACATTTCTAAAAGCATGTTTTCACTTTGTCATGATGGGGTATTGTGTGTGTAGATGGGTGACAACAGAAAAACTTTTGATCAATATTGAATTCAGGCTGTAACACAACAAAATGTGGAAAAAGTCACAGGGTATGAATGTCAATCACATGTATTTATAAAGCCCTTTTTACATCAGCAGATGTCACAAAGTGCTTATAAAGAAACCCAGCCTAAAACCCCAAACGGCAAGCAATGCAGATTTAGAAGCAGACTACTTTCTGAAGGCACTGTATCGTGATAATATCCTATCTTGAGGTCCTTGGCCATTCCCAGCCCTAACTACAACATCAGTTATTATTAGCCTATGTAGATCGCAAGACTTCCTGTGAATAACAGACCAGAGCTGTTGTGAGGAACGGTAGTCAAGGTGGGTTCTTTTCCAAGGAGTCAGTAATGCTTAAGCAGAGTCGCTCCACCTCATTCGATTGGGACTGCAAGGTGTTTTAATGACTGGGGATGTGTCCCAAATGGCACCCTGTATAGGCCACTACTTTTGACCAGAACCCCATTGGCCCTTGTCAAAAGTAGTGCACTACAATGGGTAGAGGGTGCCATTTGGGACACAGTCAGATAGTCAATCCCCGGCGAGCCCAGGGAGAGTAGAACAAACCCCAAAGGTCACAAGCAGTGGGCGGCTGGGCCGCGAGATGCTAGGACTTCACAATGAATTGCATCAGCCCAGCCAGTCGCCCTGGCTGAATCTCCTCTCCTACAAACTGTTAAATTGTATTGCTGGGTTCCTCCAACCAAACTTTGTCCCCTGTGTTTGGTTTTAGTGCTGGTTGCTCACATGTCAGTTGGGCTATGCACTGTGGCTAGCACTAAGCTATGCACTGTGGCTAGCACTAAGCTATGCACTGTGTTGCCTCAGGAGGCTGAAGAAATTTGGCTTGTCACAGGAAAGCCAGTAAGATCATCAAGGACCTCAGCCACCCGAGCCTCGGCCTGTTCACCCAGCTACCACCTAGAAGCCGGAGACAGTACAGGTGAATCAAAGCTGGGACCGAGAGCCTGAGAAACAGCTTCCATCTCCAGGCCATCAGAATGTTAAATAGTCACCACTAGCCTTAGTCACTGTTTTAGCCAGCTACCACCTGGTGCTCTACCCTGCACCTTAGAGACTGCTGCCCAATGTACATAGTCATTGAACAATGGTCACTTTTAATGTTTTATTAAGGATGTACGATATAGCCGAATCAGATGATTTTAGTTAAAAATGCCAACATCGGTGTCGGCCAGATGTCTGTCTAGTTTAACGCCGATGTGCATACCTATATTTGTATTTAACCTTTATTTAACTAGGCAAGTCAGCTTGGAACAAATTCTTATTTATAATGACGGCCTACACCAGCCAAACCCATATGACGCTGGGCCAATTGTGCGCCACCCTAATGGGACTCCCAACCGGTTGTGATATAGCCTGGATTCAAACCAGGGTCTGTAGTGACACCCCTAGCACTGAGATGCTGTGCCTTAGACTGCTGCGCCATTCTGGAGCCCAGATATATCGTAGGTAGATGACGTAATGACTCCACGAAAAATACAGCGTTACACAGAACAAAAGCAGAAAAATACTATGCGCACCCTTCCAATAACTAAATAAGTTCAAGTTGTGCTGTCATTTGAAAGAGTAAGAACATTTTAGATATACAACTTAACGCCAAGATAATGGAATTCATTGCCCTTGACAGTCAACCGTTCTGTTGTGGATGATGTTGGCTTTCGCCAACTGGTAGAGCACCTCGATCCCCGGTACACACTACCAAGTATGGGCTATTTTTCAGATGTTGCCCTACCGGAGTTGCACAGTATTGTTGAAATGCACATCTATGAGCTACTTGCTATGGGCGTCACTGCTATTAGCTTCACGACTGACATTTGGACCAGCGATGCCAGCCCCATGAGCATGCTGAGTCTGACAGCACAGTGGGTCGACGAGGATTTCGTGCAGGGGAAAGCCATATTGCATGCTCAAGAATGTGCTGGTTCTCATACCGCTGCTGCCATTTCGATGGCATTTGAGAACATGTTTGAAACTTGGAAACATGAACACACTCCTAGCTCCAGCTGACTGGAGAAATAAGATAATCAACTGTGTCTGCAACAGACATGATACCCTCTGTCATGGCATTGAAACGCCTGCTCAACAAAACTGCCCACACAGACCGTGGGGTTAACTTGCGAAAGTACTTGAGGCTGTGAACAAGCGAGGCTGTGAAGAAGCGATTCAGTGGCATTCTTTCTGAGCCTCTTTACTGTGTCGCCACCATGCTCGATGCTAGGTACAAGGACTGCTACTTCAATGCAGACAAACAGGGTTTACATGAAATGTTAGACACAGCTGGACAAGATGGAAACGGACACCGTGACAGTGTGCACCGAGGAAGGGAGGCCATGGAGCTGAAACTGCTTGACATGTATCATGAAATTCTGGTTGAGGCTGAACAAATGAACAACAAAACAGCACAGCAAGTAAGTGAAGGAAATGGGTTTCGATTATGTTTTACTGGTAATGGGGACATACGCAAATGCCAACAAAATAACTTTTTGGTGTGTTTCAACTATTTAACTGTACTAGAATGCTTAAAAGGCCTCAACATTTTTAATATCGGGTGTCATTTTTATTGCAAAAACAAATGATTGGGTATTGACAAAATGGAATATCGGTGCATCCCTAATGCTTACATACTGTTTTACCCACTTTTTATATGTAAGTACTGTGTTCTATTCATAGCTCATCCTATATTACTACTGCTGTTCACACCTTTTCTATTCACCTACTGTCCATTACACGGAGTGTACAAGACATTAGGAACACCTGCTCTGTCCATGACCTAGACTGACTAGGTGAATCCAGGTGAAAGCTATGATCCCTTATTGATGTCACTTGAAATCCACTTCAATCAGTGTAGATGTAGGAGAGGAGATCGGTTAAAGAAGGATTTTTAAGCCTTGACATGGTTTGTGTATGTGTGCCATTCAGAGGGTGAATGGGCAAGACAAAATATTTAATTGACTTTGGACGGGCTATGGTGCCAGGCAAACTGGTTTGGGTGTGTCAAGAACTGCAACGATCATGAAAACCCCAGCAGCAACAGTTTTCCGTGTGTATCAAGAATGGCCCAGTCAAAAGTTTGGACATAACTACTCATTCAACCATTTTTTATTTTTTTTTAAACTATTTTCTACATTGTAGAATACTAGTGAAGACAAACTACGAAATAACACATATGGAATCATTTAGTAACTAAAAAAGTGTTAAACAAATAAAAATGTAGATTCTTCTCAGCCGCCCTTTGCCTTGACAGCTTTGCACACTTGGCATTTTCTGAACCAAATTCACCTGGAATGCTTTTAGTCATGCAATAGTCCTGAAGGAGTTCCCGCATATGCTGAGCAGTTGTTGGCTGGTTTTCCATCACTCTGCGGTCCAACTCATCCCAAACCATCTTAACTGGGTTGAGGTTGGTTGAATTGGAGGCCAGGTCATGTGATGCAGCAGTCCATCACTCTCCTACTTGGTCAAATAGCCCTTACACAGCCTGGAGGTGTGTTTGGGTCATTGTCCTGTTGAAAAACAAGTGATAGTCCCACTAAGTGCAAACCAGATGGGATGGCGTATCGCTGCAGAATGCTGTGGTAGCCATGCTGATTTAGTGTGCCTTGAATTCTAAATTAATCAATGGCAGTGTTACCAGCAAAGCACAATCATACCACCTCCGTGCTTCACGGTGGGAACCACACATGCGGAGATCATCCGTTCACCTACTCCGCATGTTCCAAAAACACAGCGGATGGAACCTTAAATCTCCAATTTGGACTCATCAGACCAAAGGCCAGATTTCCAGCCGTCTAATATCCATTGCTTGTGTTTCTTGGCCCAAGCAAGTCTCTTCTTCGTAGTGGTTTCTTTGCAGCAATTCGACCATGAAGGCCTGGTTCACACAGTCTCCACTGAACAGTTGTTGTTGATGTGTCTGTTACTTGAACTCTGAAGCATTTATTTGCAATATATGCAATTTCTGAGGCTGGGAACTCTAACAAACTTATCCTCTGCAGCAGAGGTAACTCTGGGTCTTCCTTTCCTGTGGCGGTCCTCATGAGAGCCAGTTTCATCATAGCGCTGTTTTTTGTGATTGCAGTTGAAATGTTCCGTATTGACTGACCATGTCTTAAAGTAATAATGGGCTTGGTCTTTTTACCAAATAGGGCTATCTTCTGTATACGACCACTACCTTGTCACAACACCACTGATTGACTCAAGGAAGGAAAGAAATTCCACAAATGTAATTTTAACAAGGCACACCTGTTAATTGAAATGTATTCCAGGTGACTACTGTACCTCATGAAGCTGTCATCAAGGCAAAGGGTGGCTACTTTGAAAAATGTCAAACACAATATATTTGTTTTAACACTTTGTTTTGGTTACTACATGATTCCATATGTGTTATTTCATAGTTTTGTTGTCTTCACTATTATTCTACAATGTAGAAAATAGTCAAAATAAAGATAAATCCTTGAATGAGTAGGTGTGTCCAGACTCTGTTATATATTTATTTATTCCGGTCTCTTACATTGCTCGTTCTAATATTTGTAAAAAAAAAAATCTGGATAGTGTGTTCGTTTAAATATTTTTATTGCTAGATATTACTGCACTGTTAGAGCTAAAACACTATCATTATGCTGCACCTGCGACTATGTCTGCAAATCTGTGCACACTACCCATTTTTATGCTAACATTTAGTGTAGGCTATTCATTCAGTTAAGACCTAATACAATCTGCGAGATATCTTGCTACACTTGAGCTTGTTCAGCGTCAGACCGCTCTCTCTGAAAGGCGACCGTCTGGGAGAGACATCAGTGGGGCTTTACACTTGTGAATTATGCAGCATACTGGTAACCTCATCCGACACCGACGGTCTCTGTTTTATGCTACTTTGTAACGTGCTAATTGTCAACAACTATGCTGTGGTCAGCAGCTTTACTGATGTACTGTGGAGACCGAGAAGTCAGACTTTTGTCACTTCTCATCTGCTTAACCTCTCTGGATTCTTGTGTCTTTGTTCAATACATTCCCTGAATTAATTCATCATCGGTGGAGACGTTAGATATCG
Organism: Oncorhynchus mykiss; assembly: GCF_057628025.1. NCBI lineage: Eukaryota > Metazoa > Chordata > Actinopteri > Salmoniformes > Salmonidae > Oncorhynchus > Oncorhynchus mykiss. The sequence continues at coordinate 59,553,325 of NC_143024.1, read as the reverse complement.
CTTGTCATTGGAAGGGTGTAAACCACTCATTCCGTCTCCCGTGTGGTGCATGCATACCTGCCTTGCTGCTAATGTGTGCACAAACGGAGCCAAATATTTATGCCTCTTCGGAAAGGCAAATATAGCAGGAAATAATGTACCTTAATGAAGCGCACTGCCATGATTCAGTTGCGCTGTTGCACTACCATGATTGTTGAGCTTCAATTTGCCGAGCGATTGTAGGTCATCCGCAGTGAGCCGTGTATCTGCATATGGAGAGGGGGGAGAGATTGTCGGGGCTAGGTGGTTGGGTGTGTTTTAAAAGTAGGCAGGCTGAGGACTGCAGGGGGGCAAGGGTGGAGATGCAAGGGAGGCCGAGGCAGGGGATTTGTGTGTCTCTGCTGGCTGGGGTCAGGATGGCTGTGCTCCCCGGGGATCTGGCTGGAGGGAGGTGGTCACACAGGTCTTGCTTTAAGTGCTGTCTCCTAAACTGATAGGATAGATCCCACTGACCCCCCCCCCCCCCCCCCCCCTCTTTGGTGTTACATACTAACCTCAGTAGCCCCCTGGCGGAGGTATCACCGACTTGAAACAAAGCGAGTTGAAGCATTTTAGTTTCAGTTGTGCTTAGTACAAGGCCTAGTGTGACCTTTTTCTCAAGGCCTCAAGACCATGAGAAGTAGACATGAGAAACAGCCCCATTTGAAGCAACCACACATCAGGGAATTTCCATATCTCATTCTGGCTGTGATTGGATTTGTGCGTTGTTCCTCTATTTTAAAGGCAGTGGGAATAAGGTATAACTGTGAACGTGAGGGAAGTAATTACAGAATCGGTATTTGAAGCTGAGGGTTGAGCTCCGGCCATCTGCGCCCACCACAGACGCTAATTTGTTGTCAATAAACTTGAACTAATCCCGGCGCTTCCCCTCAGGGTCGAGAGGTCAGGAAAGACAGGGTCTTGGGACAGCACTGGCATGGTCGACACAAGGGAGTTTTTCTAATAGGAGAGGAGGCTGTCCCATAAGTGTGTCTCTGTGGTTTGGTGTGCAGATGGCGAAGGGGAAAATTGAATTCTCTTTAGTATCATTGGGATGTTAGGACCAGCTGCCTGTCTTTCCCTTAATGCTGGCATTGAGACTTCGGCAGAGGCTAGGGGATTTTTCCACCCTCTCACTCTGACTCCCATCGCCTCTGAGGGCTGGCAAAATGCACACCACACACTATGCACGGCAAAATGAAAATCCTTTCAGACCGTGTTCCCTGAAATCACTGTGATTTGCAGGTAAAGCATCCCACTCTCATTACTTTGGCATGATTTAAATCCTTCCCACTTCGCCAATCACCGCTTATTACCATTTGAGTGTGAATTATAATGGGTTGGAAATCTCGCACAGATCTGAAAAGACTTAAATAATATTGATGCTAATAAAATGCTGTCCTTCCAGGAACTGCATAAATGCCACTTAGCTGTATGAGTGCTGGGCTGGCAGCCTGCAGTGCACTGCCGCCTGCAGGGAGGGGATCTGTACCGTCAGCGCATCAGACGCACGTAGAGGTGATACCAAGGTGAACGCTAGACTTGCAGAATGGTTGGGAATCATTGGTATTCTGAATCGGAGGCTGCGACTGGCTCGGTGGCAGATGGAGTCTTTGTCAGGGAAGAGGAATGGCAGCTCGGGAGCAATGGGGCTCTTTTTCCCCCCTATCAGCTCTCTCGGCTGGCTGGCGGGGGCTGACCTTCCACCACTCACCGGGATCTCTTTCTCCCACTTTGATCAATTATCCCCCTCCCTTTGTTTACAAGGAATGTGCAAAAATGATTCAAATGACAATTTAAGGGAAAGATCTGTATGCGGAGTCAGGAAACTAGCATTGGCTTGTGCTGTGTAAGGCTTAGGCAAAAACATTTTTAAAAGCACTGCCTTTTTTATCATAATTCCTAAGAGGGACCCTGTATTTAATGAATATTACTGCTAGGCTACCTGCTGTTTTGTCTAAAATGTAGGCTATTTTCATCCGGTATTCGCAACCAACGTAGATAGTCAAATGCTAGATACAGCAAACTGCTACACAGAGATTTAGCCTAAGTGCTTTGGTTCTCTCACTCCCATTGGTCCTGTACTTGATTGAATGCAAGTGTTTATACGGACATGAAATGTAAACACGGGTATCTTTTTCTGTCTGAATATAGGAGAAACACTGTAAATAGGTTCCCTGCATTTGTTTTGTTTAACAATTACGATCATTGATTTGAAAAAACCTGATCTTTAAACAAGATTTGCATTGGATTAGCCTACTTCTAATGACTTAAACACTCTGCTATAAATGACGTAAGTTGCATAAGTAAGCCTATACTCTTGGCACAGAGGTTTAGCAGAATGGCAATTACACTTAATTTATGATATTTGTCGTGAAATGGCTCAGGATTTTCTTGTCCAAATAACATTTTAAAATGCATTGTTTGCGAAAACAACCTTTTTTTTAAAAATACGGTCAGAAAATGCAAGCTTTCAGAGACCCCGTCAGAGATTATTTGTACATGCCCAGAATAAAATCGTCATGAAATGCAATCATCATTCTTGGCTGTGAGCAAATTCAAGATAAGAGAAAAATATTGAAAGGTCAGGGAGAGAAATGAGGAAAAAGAACAAACGATGCAACAAAAAAAAGCGAGTGACACCGAGACCCCAGTTTAATATGTATGTATTTCAGCTTGATGGTTGATTTCATTAGCAGCTCTCATTGTTATGCATCAACTGTTCTCCTGCAGCAAAATGAATATTGTATTCACTTGGCCTGAATATTCAGGAGGAAATGTTTAGCTTTAGATGGCATCCTTCAGGAAAAAAAAAAAAAAAGAAGGAAAAAAAGCGTTGCGTTGCTTCCCTTCTCTGCCTGCCCTCACGGTCACAATTAATATGATTCGAGTGCCTGTCATTCACTCCAGATGTCGGCTAATTTGCCAAGTGGTGTTAAGTTGCTCTCGCTAATTTGGCCTCGTTTTCCCAGGCAAGTGTATGCTGGTTTTCGTATAGTCCACCAAATATGTGTTTTGTTGTACAAACGAATGGTTGACAGATGCTGTCATTGTAGTTGGTTTTCTAGTCTGTTAGACATGGTTCTCCTGAAGCAGCAGGCTTGAATAAGACTAAAGAGCATCCTATTGTCAGATTATAGCCAAAAATGTGCAGTCAGAAACTAGAAACAATATTTGTCAGATTTTTCAAATGTTAACAGTATAAAGGGTATATAGTACAATACACGTTAACTTACACTGAGTGTACAAAACATTAAGAACACCTACCTAATATTGAGTTGCACCCCCCTTTGCCTGCAGAACAGCCTAATTTTGTCGGGGCATTGAATCTACAACGTGTCAAGCGATCTACAGGGACTCAAATGCTTCCCACAGTTGTGTCATGTTGGCTGGATGTCCTTTAGGTGGTGGACCGTTCTTGATACACACAGGAAATTGTTGAGCGTGGGTAAAACCCAGCAGCGCTACAGTTCTTGACACACTCAAACCGGTGTGCCTGGCACTTACTACCATACGCCGCTCAAAGGCACTTAAATCTTTTGTCTTGCCCATTCACCCTCTAAATGGCACACATACACAATCCATCTCTCAATTCTCAATTGTCTTCAACCTGTCTCCTCTCCTTCATCTGCACTGTTTTGAGTGAAGTGGATTTAACAGGTGACATTAATAAGGCATCAGAGCTTTCATCTGGATTCATTGACTACAGCTCAGCATTCAACACCATAGTTCCCTCAAAGCTCACCACTAAGCTAAGGATCCTGGGACTAAACACCTCCCTCTGCAACTGGATCCTGGACTTCATGACGGGCGATCCCCAGGTGGTGAGGGTAGGTAGCAACACATCTGCCACGCTGATCCTGGGAGGCCCCTCAGGGGTGTGTGCTCAGTCCCCTCCTGTACTCTCTGTTCACCCATGACTACATACAGGTACGACTCCAACACCATCATTAAGTTTGCAGACAACACAACAGTGGTAGACCTGATCATCGACGACGAATAGACAGCCTATAGGGAGGCGGTCAGAGACCTGGCCGGGTGGTGCCAGAATAACAACCGGCCAGCCTCAACGTAACCAAAACTAAGGAGATGATTGTGGACTACAGGAAAAGGAGTACCGAGCACGCCCCCATTCTCATCAATGGGGCTGTAGTGAAGCAGGTTGAGAGCTTCAAGTTCCTTGGTTTCCACATCACCAACAAACTAGAATGGTCCAAACACACCAAGACAGTCGTGAAGAGGGCACGCAAAGCCTATTCCCCTCAGGAGACTGAAAATATTTGACATGGGTCCTCAGATCCTCAAAAGGTTCTACAGCTGCAACATCGAGAGCATCTTGACTGGTTGCATCACTGCCTGGTATGGCAACTGCTCGTCCTCTGACCGCAAGGCACAACAGAGGTACTGGGCCATACGCACTACCATCACTGGGGCTAAGCGGCTTGCCATCCAGGACCTCTACAGCAGGCGGTGTCAGAGGAAGGCCCTAAAAATTGTCAAAGACCCCAGCCACCCCAGTCATATACTTTTTTTTTTTTCCTCTACTACCACATGGACCAAAAGGCTTCTCAACAGCTTTTACCCCCAAGCCAAGTGTGTGTTCCCCCCCAAACCCCTCTTTACTCTGCTGCTACTCTCTTTACCATATATGCATAGTCACTTTAACTATACATTCATTTACATACTACTTCAATTAGTCCGACTAACTGGTGCCTGTATTTAGCCTCGCTACTGTATATAGCCTCGCCACTGTTTATTATCGGCACACGTGACACAAACTTTGATTTGTTTCACCTGGTCAGTCTGTCATTGAAAGAGCAGGTCTTCCTAATGTTTTGTACAATAGCGGTGAAACCTAAGAATGGATGTGAGTTTAGTGCTGATAGAGTATAGAGTCCTGTCCCACTGCTGTGGTGTGCTGCAGCTCCCAGCTCTTACAGACAGATGAACCTGCCAGTTAGCTGGACCCGCTCCGGTCTACAGTCCCATTTAAAAATGCAAGACCGGCCAGCCAAGCAGTAGGCCTGACTCCTGTCTCCTCCCGTCTCACTCCACGAGCAATCTAACTAAATGGATATCGTCGAGATCCCTTTACCCTACAGAAAGCCTTGTACTGTTGCTCAAGGTTAACTGAGATGAGTTGTATCTCAATAGGAGAGGCAAACAGCGCTGAATAGTATTAAGTGGGATAATGTGGTGTTTAGGAAAGGCTGTGGCGTGTCCTTGGTGAGACAATGATAACAGCATTGACAGGGCACATTGGCCATGGAGCTGTTGTGTACACCAGTACTGCCTCAGGAATCCTTGTTTGTCAGGCACAAGTGAAAGGATATAGTATGCATCCCAAATGGCACCCAAATCCCTTAGTGCACTAGACAAGGGCTCCCGTCAAAAGTAGTAACCTAAATATGGAATTTGCTTGCTATTTGGGAGACGTCTAGTTTCTCGTGAAACAACAATGAAATGATTTTCACTTTCCCATTTTATAAATCAAAAATCAAATGTTATTGTCTAACAGTACAGGAACATCTTTTAAAGAACATTTCTAAACTGTACCTGTGGTCAGTCATTGAGTCTGTCTAGGCCTGTTTCATAATGCGATGAGAATCCCCCCCCCATTTATGTGAAGCCTAATGCAGAGGTGTAGCCCGTGTGTCTGTCTTTCCACTTGAGAGGTTGTTGTTGTTATATCTGAAACCCTGGAAGTCAAGAGGCAGTTATTTTCGTTCCTCTGTATTGAGGGTGAGATTCTCCTGTTATGCCAGGCATCTGTCCTGCCCTGTTTCAGGCCCTGCTGCACACAGCACACTGGCGGTAACAGGAGCTGTGTGTGAGGAGGAGCAGGACTCTCTCTCTCCGTGTGCAACTTGCTCTGTTTCACACCAGCTTCTATACACCTGGGCCTGCTAGCAAAACACAAACAGTGAGGAATCTTAGAGGGCATACAGGTGGTAGGCAACACGAAATAGGGGGTATTTGACTGTTATTGCTGTTATGGTTTGATAAGCTTCATGACTATGTGAAAGCATCTCATCAGCTCCAATTTCAACCTTTTGGAATGGCTTGCACCTTCATTATCTTGCGGTGACTTACAGCACCTGAAATGTTGTGTCAAGAAAAGGGTTCATGTGGGTTTTTGCCTTGAATACGGGAGGGGAGTGTTCGGGATGTGTGGAACTTGAGGAATTGTGAGGTTCATGTGGTCACAGGTGACCGAGGAGCCCGTCTATGTTTTCGCATGCAAATGAGTGTAGAGCCGCCAGAGCCACTCCCGCTGAGAATTCACTTCATTCATTTCAGCCTGCCCTTCAGTCTCTGTCAGCACGCCACGGTTAGATATTTTACCCCAGAATGGTGTCTTGTGAATGTTGAGTGCACTGTAAAAGGCTATTTGTGTGTGTGCCCATCTCTACCCTGAGATCACATAGACCTAGCATTCATACAAGCCATGAGATTTAAAAAAACAAAAAAATCCCAGACCACTTCAGAATTCTGCTGGGCAGGGGTGAGCAGTTGAAGTACTCCCAGATGTTGTATGGAAATGAATGGGCTAGATTAGCTCACTCACCGTAGCCTCATTCTCAGAAACCTTGTGATGTGATGATTGAAAGATGTGGGCTCAGTCCACAGTCAAACCAGTCATTGTGCTAGCAGACAGCACAGCTTTAAACAGGTTTAGTAACATGCCTCTTGTCATGGAAAAACAAGCCTTTTGGATTCGCATCACTCACAAGCAAAAAAGGGGAAAGTTTGTATTACTTATGGACATAATTGACCCTATGTTGTATTCGATTATACAGTATAGGCTAGTTTAGTGTGATGTCAACAAGGAATATTTTGTCCCTCAGGTTGTAAAGTAGCAAGTGATTTTTAGCCAAGCCTCGAACCCTTGACATTTTGTAAAATTATTGTTTTATAAGCTGAATCCGACAATGTTGGATAATAAATGATAGGATAGAACACCATATGAGGTATGTTGGTACGTTTTATCTATAGACCAATTTCCTTTACAGTAAAAAAGCCAACTGCCTTGAAAAAGCAGCTGATTTCAAATGCAGTTGGAACTGAGTAGTAGCCTCTAGTGCAACAATAATTTCTTTTAAAATATAGTGTTAGGGGAAAAATTGATATTTGCGAATCGGGATATTATTTTGACAATATTGCGATTTTTATTATTTTGGCTCAAGTTGGTTGTACCTGCACGAAAACGTTTCCTCCATAGCTCGTTCTCCATCTTTTTAAATGGGGAACCAATTTGTTTTCAGCGCATTTATATTTCCATGACTGATCAAAACGCGTTTTATCACGGCTCTCTCTTGTCCCTCTGCAGCAGACATGTGGTTAGCAATATGCTTGGAACAACGAATCACTATTAAAGTCGGTGTCGAATCGCAATGCATATAGAATCGTGAAAATCGTAATGCATATCGTATCGGCACCTAACCATCGTGATGATATTGTATCATGAGGTCCCTGGCAATGCCAGCCCTAATGGAATATCCTTCTTTTAACGTGAACATTTACAGCTTTCTAAAGGCCGTAGAGCAGCGTATTAGGCTGCACATTTAGCTAGGATATGGTATAAAGTGGAGCTCAGAGGCCCAGAGAAGTGCACACTGGGATTATGGAAACGTTCATTTAGCAGAGCTTTTTTTTTTTTTTTTTTTTTGAAGATGGCTCAGAGGCAGAAAGGAAATTAGTTATTTTCTCTGCACATTCATCAAAATAAAAATAGTCTGATGAGTATCCCAAGTGACTCTTTCAGCCCTGAATACACTTGGTATAGGATCCACTGCTGCACACCCACACATTCACTGTTAACTCTCCGATGAATTTCAGGTGTTTTGGAGCAATATTAAAATCAACTCTCTGTTCCTGCTGCTTCTCCCGTTTTTAGTCTAAAATCTTTTGTCCTCCATTTCCTCCTGTAAGGAATACAGTATTTTGAAATATGACATGGTCTACTTTATTTGTGAATCTGAACATCATGACAGAAAAAAATACTAGGATCTGACCACAATGTTATTGGAAAACCATACACGAGTATTGGACAAGGTATGAGATCTTCACTAGGGATGATCATACTGTTACGTACAAGGTTCTGACACCACTGTCTGATAACCTTTTCCAATGGTTGACAAACACTGTGCAGACAGAGGTTACATACCTCTCGCTGCCTCTCGTCCGGAGACGAATCCAGGGTATCAGTGAGCTCACATAATGACATTGAAAATAAAAACACACGCTATCTTTTTTTCTGTGGCCTGATGCGTGAAGGGTGTTTGGAAGGTGTACAGCAGGAAGTGCAGTGGAGTGATTGCAGTGTTCTTTTTACTTAATTTTTTGCTTTCTGTTTACACTTTGAAATTACCTGAAAAGGCACCCTATTCCAAATCGGCTCATAGTCATTTTTAAAACATGTAATTTCAGTCTCTGATAGCAAATAGTCCTACAGTGGTTTGATTAGCTGTTGCTTGAACACTTCCTCTGTATTTCTCAGTACTAGTTAATGATAGTGATGGGGGGGGGGGAAACTATGCTTTTCTTTCACTTTGACATCTGTTTCCCAAATTAAGTTAAGATGTCTGTCTCTGTGATGCTTTACAGTGGTGAAAACTGTGATTCTGTTAACAAAGTTAAAGTTGATTTACATGTAACATCGGTCTTGTGCGGTACCGCCAAGGCCACGCTCTGACCTTTTCCTTCTGTAAATGACATAACTAAATTGGATTGGGGGATCTGTAGCCATGCAGGCTAGGGCCTGTATCCACAAAATATCTGAGTAGGAGTGCTGATCTAGGGTCAGTTTTGCCTTTTAGATTATAGTGAATAATTGAACCTTTTTTTAACTCTGCAAGTCAGTTAAGAACAAATTATTATTTGCAATGACGGCCTATGGACAGGTTGGGACCTGATCCTAGATCAGCACTCCTACTCTGAGTCACTTTTTGGATACAGGCCCAGCTCTATGATGGAGCTCATACTCTTGACGTTCCATTAATTGTCCCAAAAAAGTATTGAGTCCTTCTTTAAAGGTGCACAGGGTTACTTAGGCTTTTTTCTCCTTTAACAGTAATGCCTGCTCTCTGAGAGAAGCGTGGGATGTTCACGTTGCGATATTCATGTGTTCTAAATGGTCACTTACACTTAGCCCTGGGCAAGCCCCGGCCAACCTGGGATCGGGATTCAAGTGGCTCTCGTAGAAATTAGGCCAAATGTGAAACACTCTTTTATTCATCATAGCTGAATACAAATTGCTTCATTGTGTGACTTTTGCCCTCAAACATCAAAAGGACATGACATTTTTATAATTAAATTCCTCTGGAATTAACTATTTTTGTCGTCTTTGTGGTAATAGTCTCCACACTAGCATGTTTATTGAGCGTCCAAGCAGTTGTTGAGGTGTCTATTCTCCCTTTGATATCCCTTACCCAATGGGTCATTCCACCTCAAAAAGCACAGAGGATTTCGACACCCACCATCTCAGATTGTTCTGAAATGGTATAGAAACAGATAAGCTAAGCATTCCTCAAATATTATTTAGTTGCAATATAATTTGATCTCTGAGAACTTAAGCTAATTGATTGCACCCAATTGGCCATTTTAATTAAGTACAATCACTGGAGAACAAACTGGACAAGCTCAGTTCGAGACTATCCTGTCAACGGGACCTGAAGAACTATAATATCCTATGTTTCTCAGTCGTGGCGGAACAAGGACACTGATAATATACTGTACATCTAGCTAGTTTTTTGGGCTGGATAGAACGTTGGGTAAGATCAAGGGGGAGGTGTGTGTGCGCGCCTCCTTTTTTTTTTCATAGTTGTCCATTTACAACCACAAACCGATGCGGGCACTAAGACCACACTTAACAAGCTGTATAGGGCCATAAGCAAACAAGAAAATACTCTTCCATAAGTAGCGCTCTTAGTGGCCTGTGATTTTAATGCGGGAAAACTGAAATCCGCCCTCCCTATTTTCTACCAGCATGTCACCTGTGCAACTATTGGCGAAAACATTCCAGGTCACCTTTTTGACACACACAAACCCATACAGAGCTCTCCCTCGTCCTCCATTTGGCAAATCTGACCATAACTCTATCCTCCTGATTCCTGCTTACAAGCAAAAACTCAAACAGGAAGTACCAGTGATGCTCTTAATACGGATGTGGTCCAATGAAGCAGATGCTAAGCTACAGGACTGTTTCGCTAGCACAGACTCAAATACATTGCTCAAAAAAATAAAGGGAACACTAAAATAACACATCCTAGATCTGAATGAATGAAATATTCTTATTAAATACTTTTTTCTTTACATAGTTGAATGTGCTGACAACAAAATCACACATTATCAATGGAAATCAAATGAATCAACCCACGGAGGTCTGGATTTGGAGTCACACTCAAAATTAAAGTGGAAAACCACACTACAGGCTGATCTACAGGCTGAAGTCAAAATGAGGCTCAGTAGTGTGTGTGGCCTCCACGTGCCTGTATGACCTCCCTACAATGCCTGGGCATGCTCCTGATGTGGTGTCTGTGGTGCAACGTGGCGCTGGTGGATGGAGCGAGACATGATGTGCTCAATTGGATTCAGGTCTGGGGAACGGGCGGGCCAGTCCATAGCATCAATGCCTTCCTTTTGCAGGACCTGCTGACACACTCCAGCCACATGAGGTCTAGCATTGTCTTGCATTAGGAGGAACCCAGGGCCAACCGCACCAGCATATGGTCTCACAAGGGGTCTGAGGATCTCATCTCGGTACCTAATGGCAGTCAGGCTACCTCTGGTGAGCACATGGAGGGCTGTGCAGCCCCCCAAAGAAATGCCACCCCACACCATGACTGACCCACCGCCAAACCGGTCATGCTGGAGGATATTGCAGAAAGCAGAACGTTTTCCACGGCGTCTCCAGACTGTCACGTCTGTCACGTGCTCAGTGTGAACCTGCTTTCATCTGTGAAGAGCACAGGGCGCCAGTGGCGAATTTGCCAATCTTGGTGTTCTCTGGCAAATGCCAAACGGGCTGTAAGCACAACCCCAATCTGTGGACGTCGCCCCTCATACCACCCTCATGGAGTCTGTTTCTGACCGTTTGAGCAGACACATGCACATTTGCGGCCTGCTCGAGGTCATTTTGCAGGGCTCTGGCAGTGCTCCTCCTTGCACAAAGGCGGCGGTAGCGGTCCTGCTGCTGGGTTGTTGCCCTCCTACGGCCGCCTCCTCTGATGTACTGGCCTGTCTCCTGGTAGCGCCTCCATGCTCTGGACACTAAGCTGACACACAGCAAACCTTCTTGCCACAGCTCGCATTGATGTGCCATCCTGGATGAGGTGCACTACCTGAGCCACTTGTGTGGGTTGTAGACTCCGTCTCATGCTACCACTAGAGTGAAAGCACCGCCAGCATTCAAAAGTGACCAAAACATCAGCCAGGAAGCATAGGAAATGAGAAGTGGTCTGTGGTCACCACCTGCAGAACCACTCCTTTATTGGGGGTGTCTTGCTAATCGCCTATAATTTCCACCTGTTGTCTATTCCATTTGCACTACAGCATGTGAAATCTATTGTCAATCAGTGTTGCTTCCTAAGTGGACAGTTTGATTTCACAGAAGTGTGATTGTGTTGTTTAAGTGTTCCCTTTATTTTTTTGAGCAGTGTATGTTCCGGGATTGAGGAGTTTGCCAAATCAGTTTCCGGCTTCACTAACAAGTACATCCACGACGTCGTCGTCCCCACAGTGACCGTACGTGCATATCCCAACCAGAAATCATGTATTACGGGCAACATTTGCTTTCAAGGAGCAGGACACCAATCCGGACACTTATAAGAAATCCTGCAATGCCCTCAGATGAACCATCAAACTGGAAAAGTACGACTAAGATCGAACCTACTACACTGGTTCTGACGCTCATCGGATGTGGCAGGGCTTGCAAACTATCACGGATTAACAAAGGAAATCCAGACGCGAGTTCCCCAGTGAGGTGAGCCTATCAGACGAGCTCATCGTAGCCGATATGAGTAAGGCCTTTAAACAGGTTAACATTCACAAGGCCACAGTGCCAAACATATTACCAGTCTGCGTACTCTGTGCATGCGCTGACCAGCTGGCAAGTGTCTTCACTGACATTTTCAACCTCTGCTTGACCCAGTCTGTAATGCCTAGATTTCAAGCAGACCAACAAAGTCTCTGTGCCCAAGAACTCCAAGGTGACCTGTCTAAATTACTATCTCCTCGTAGAACTCACATCTGTAGCCATGAAATCATTTCAAAGGTTGATCATGGTTCACATCAACACCATTATTCCAGACACCCTGGACCCACTCCAGTTCGCATACCGCCCCAACAGATCCACAGATGACACAATCTCTATTGCACTCCACACTGCCCTTTCCCACCTGGACAAAAGGAACACCTATGTGAGAATGCTGTTCATTGACTACAGCTCAGCGTTCAACACCATTTGCGTGCCCTCCAAGCTCATCACTAAGCTAAGTACCCTAGGATTATACACCTCACTCTGCTACTGGATGCTGGACTTCCTGACAGGCCACCCCCAGGTGGTGAGGGTAGGCAACAACACATCTGCCACGCTGACCCTCAACACGGGGGCCCCTCAGGGGTGCATGCTTTGTCTCCTCCTGTACTCCCCGTTCACCCACGACTCTAACACCATTATTAAGTTTGCTGACGACGCAATGGTGATCGGCCTGATCGACGACAATGAGTCCGCATATAGCAGTGGTATTCAAACAGGGAGGAAATTTACGAACTGACTTGGTGGAAAGGTGGCATCCTATGACGGTGCCACAATGAAAGTCACTGAGCTCTTCAGTAAGGCCGTTCTACTGCCAATGTTTGTCTATGGAGATTGCATGGCGGTGTGCTCTTTTTGTTCACCTGTCAGCAAAGAGTGTGGCTGAAATAGTCCAATACACTAATTTGAAGGGGTGTCTCATATTTTTGTATATAGCCAGGTTATCGTTACTCATTGTGTATTTATTACTTTTATTACGTGTTTTTACTTTTGTATTTCTTCCTCTTTGTTGGGAAGGGCCCATAAGTAAGCATTCACTGGTAGTCTACACCTGTTTACGAAGCATGTTATGAATAAAATTTGATTTGACATGGAGAACTAATACTGTTTTTTTTTTTGGTTTGGGATTGGCGTGTGGTGGTGGTGGAGTCTGTGGCTTTAGATTTTTTTGGGTGGGGGGGGGGGGGGTTCCTCGTGTCTTACTCCATTGTAGGAAGAAGTGTGGTCCAAATCAGATGTTAGGTACTATTTATTAAATATTATGTGGATCCTATAAATTTAAAGGACTCTTTTTGGGTGCAATCAATTAGCTTAATTGATCAGCTATATGTTGCAGTAATGTTAATGTGGTGTTTTCAACTACAGAAACATTTTCAGAACAATCTGAGATGGTGGGTGTCATGGCTTGTTGATATGACATGGAACGAATCCAATGCAAGATGAAGGCTGAAGAGTGACCAATCAGAAAGATCCGTTGGTCAAAACAACATTCAGACCTTTAGCAAGAGTTACCTGCTTATTTATCTGTCTTGTTGCTGTGTACATGTTTTCACGCAATAAATCTGTGTGATGAATTTTAGTTTCATACGCTGTAAATGTAAGGAGGAATAGAAATAGGAATGGAGGAGTACGGACTGTGCTTTCAACAGAGCAGCATTTATTTTATTCAAGGCTCTGAAAGGATTGCCTACAGTATGAATGACCTTCAGAGTTGTTTTGCATACGATTGCATTTCATTTTAATCAAGCTCTTCAAATCAGACCTATTCTTGTATTCTTTAAGGCCCTTCTATTCGTGCACCGATTTAAATATTCCTGTGCAATGTATTTTTATGGACGGTTTCTAATGCAGACAGCTCTCTGGAGTGTTACCCCCTTGATTATAATGCAAATTTCTCACATTAAGAAATTGTCTTTAGTTTTAAGGTTATGCTGGGTTGTATGCTTCAAGATAATTACTCACTATTTCTACAACACTCCAAAACAGAAATGATACCCAACATCTCAAGACTAAAAGACCAATGAGGCATATTGGTTGAAATGAGAGTTCTCTTGTTCATAATTTGCATACTGTGTGTGTGTTGTAGAGCACATTATTAGTTCTAGGTGTCCATATTGCTGGAGTTAATTTAGGATTTAGCCGAGGCAACGTGTTAAGATGAAGACTAGACCAATTTCTAAAATGCGAAAAAGCCGCTTGAAAGACAATTTTGTAATAAGCAACATGCATTCTTTGTATTCCCGTCAGTGAAAGGTCTAAGTGATTTGTTTTCCTCTTAACTAATACAGTCGGTTAGATTTTGATGGGCATACAGTGAAGCTATTTTATTTATTGTGAATAATTTTCTTTCACATTTATGCTTTAGTGAAAAGGAATGAGTGTGTGTGCTTCCAGGGTTAATTTCAGGAAGATGTGCTCCTGGTAATTAGAAGTCGATTCACAAAATTGATTAGATTATGCTAATCACGGGCGATTTAATATCTTTTAAAACGGAGAGCAGAAATGACAATGCAGCCGCCTTCTGAGACCGTTTTCCTCGGCTGTGTACCTTGAGATGTCACTGTGTGTTTCCCACATGACTGGCTTAAAGATGGCCGTGTGAGAAACTGTCTGTCAGCTCACCAACAAGACCCAGCGTTGAGAAGAGAACCGGTTGCACCATGTGGCTTCTCAATCTTAATTCCACTGTTGGAACTTCCTTTTTTTTCCCTCTCATTTTCAGATATCTTTTGATATCTTTTTTTTAAAAATTCAACTTTTTAAAAATCAATTTCCCCCATAACCTCCCTCCAGTGAGGTTATTGGCTTGCTTAGCTTCTTGAAATATTTTATTTTTGGTGTGTAGTGTGAAAAGCTATATCCTTCCCCATGCGGAGATAGTGCTGTGAAGCCCAGATAGACAGAGGTTGATTGACAGATTTAAGGTGAATAGCTGGTGTGCTGCAGATGAGTGGGTGGGGGGGGGGGGGTGTTGTCGTCGTGTGCTGTGACCAGCCATGGTTCCTTTCTTTCCTTTGTGCTGAGGCACGGACCATGGCTCTACTCTGCTCTGCTGCAGGCTCACTGAGTGCCTCCATGTCTTACACCCACAGCACTCTACATACAGCCCTCATGTCTGACATCCCTGGAACAACTCTCTCTGGTTCACCTTTTTTAAGCCCCGCTTGTCATTCCTGACAGTTTCAACCAGGATTCATCCTTGATAATGTAGCAGCCTTGGCATTGTAGGACACAGGAAGTTAAACAAAATCAAGGCCTCAGTTTACACCAGTTAGCTGCTCCTGTATGGTTGGATGTTGTGTTAGAGGTGGGCTTGGGTGAGTCGCTGTCTCCCTGAGCGTTGCACTCCCTGTTGGGCTAGAAGAATGTGGCAGGAGACCGTTGGCCTCTCCTTGTCCCGGCTGTGTTGCTGCTGCCCATGTTATCTTAATAATGCAATGTCCTATCTGGAATTTCTAAGGCCTCTTCAGCTTCAATGTGGGACAGGAATTTGAATTGCTAATCCCGTGTTTCCCCACATCATTCTGATTTGGTGAAGTAAGGAGCCGGTTTATACTTTTCCAAAAGAAACCTGAGGGGAAGGCTAAACGCTGTTGCGCATGTCCTGCATGTTTTCTCTGTGCAAGGAAAAATGCATTACCTGACGTGGGCCTTTTTTCATCTAAGGTTGTGTAGACTGGGAAACAACACTTTTGCGCTCTGTTTTTTGTTGTTGTAATAAGGTTCCGACAGAGCCCAGTCAGATTTACACACGTTAGCATCGAGGTGAACCGTATGCGGCACTTCAGTGGGTCGAGTGTGCAATATTTCTAATGCCCATCCTCTACCAGTGGACGTATATGGATGGTGTGTGTCTGACAAATGCTCTGTCAGGGACGCCGTGCTCTGGATACATTTTTATATATATTTTTTTGCTTCATCGGGCTTCACTGCAGCCCACTCCCTGGTTTGTGTCACAAATGGCTCTCTTCCATTTTTAGTGCACTACTTTTGACCAGGGAATCCCATAGGGTTCTGGTCAAAAGCAGTGCACTATATAGGAAATGGGGTTTGGGACTCTGGCCCCTTGTATATAGTGCTGCGGATATTTGATTTATGCTCTGGGGGGACCCCTCTGCAGGAATGAGAAAGCCATCAGAGTGTTGTTTACCTTGATCCTGGTTCGCCTTTTTCGCTCAGCCTCAGCATCTGACAGGGTCAGAGAAATGGGATGAAACTGTGTATGCCCCTGTCATTCCCTCTATACATAAATAGCGTGGAGACCATGTTGTTTATTTGGTCGTACCGGACCATGAAGGTCAGTGATATTGTGGCGTCTTGCCCTAAAGCCTTGAGCTTCTTGGACTTTGTGTCCCATTGTCTCTGGCAGTGGTACGCTATTGTTAGCCAGTAAAATTAGAAGTGCGTGACCACAGACATGACCACACAACCTGAGGACCTATGCTATTGCCAACTGCTGACATACCAGTACAACTAGGGCCTAGTTCAAGAGTGTTACCTAAGATATTTATAACTAACCCAAGATAGACCACAGCCTGTCGTTTCCAGTAGGAGCAAATTAATCATAGTGGGCAGAACAATCAAGTAGGTGGGCCGAGCACAAGCTAGTGAGATCCTTTTGGCATGTTCTAGCATTTATCTGCATATTTCCATTAGGGACCGCCAACACTGTAAAGTACGCGTGTGCGATAACAAAATTCGCAATTTTATTAAATGGTAAATTCTACAAAACACAATTCACTCAGTTTGTTACATATTCTAGTTTTGGAAACAGAACTGTATGGAGGTCAAATATTGAAAAAATTAGCTGAATGTCGGCCAAAATCCATCGCGCTCCATATTCTCCCAATGCTGGCCACTGAGCTTCCTCTCATCACCATATTTGGTAGTGAGTGGAAACGCCAACGGGATGCTTTACATTTATACATCCGGTGAAATACTTAGGTCATCTGTGGTGTTACATTGCAACAAAAAAACAAGGCTACCACTTAATTGCAAATAATTTTGATAAGATGTCTTGATTTGTTGATATACAGTGTATTCGGAAAGTCTTCAGACCCCTGGACTTTTTCTACAAAAAGCCTTATTCTGTCTTTTCCCTCAATCTACACACAATACCCCATAATGACAAAGTAGAAACAGGTTTTTAGAAATGTTTGTAAATGTAAAAAAAAAAAAAGGAACAAATAAAGAATGATCACATTTTACATAAGTATTCAGACACTTTACTCAGTACTTTGTTGAAGCACCTCTGGCAGCGATTACAGCCTCGAGTCTTCTTGGGTATGACGCTACAAGCGTGGCACACCTGTATTTGGGGAGTTTCTCCCATTTTTCTTTGTAGATCCTCTCAATCATTGTCAAGTTGAATGGGGAGCGTTGCTGCACAGCTATTTTCGGGTCTCCAGAGATGTTTGATCAGGTTCAAGTCTGGGCTCTGGCTGGGCCACTCAAGGACATTCAGAGACTTGTCCCGAAGCCACTCCTGCGTCCTGTTGGAAGGTGAACCTTTACCCCAGCCTGAGGTCTTGAGCGCTATGGAGCAGGTTTTCATCTCCCTTGACTTTGCTCCGTTCATCTTTTTCTTGATCCTGACTAGTCTTCCAGTCCCTGCCACTGAAAAACATCCCCACAGTATGATGCTGCCACCACCATGCTTCACCGTAGGGGTGTTGCCAGTTTTCCTCCAGATCTTGGTTTCATCAGACCAGAGAATCTTGTTTCTCATGGTCTGAGTCCTTTAGGTGCTTTTTTTTGACAGCCCGCTTGGAATTTGCCAATGTGCCTTTTACTGAGGAGCGGCTTCCGTCTGGCCACTCTACCACAAAGGCCTGATTGGTGGAGTGCTGCAGAAATGGTTGTCCTTCTGGAAGGTTTTCCCATTTCCACAGAGGAACTCTGGAGCTTTGTCAGAGTGCCCATCGGGTTCTTGGTCACCTCCCTGACCAAGATTCTTCTTCCCCGATTGCTCAGTTTGGCCGGGCGGCCCGCTCAAGGAAGAGTCTTGGTGGTTCCAAACTTCATCCATTTAAGAATGATGGAGGCCACTGTATTATTGGGGACCTTCAGTGCTGCAGACAATTTTTGGTACCTTTCCACAGATCTGTGCCTCGACACAATCCTGTCTCGGAGCTCTGTGGACAATTCCTTCGACCTCATGGCTTGGTTTTTGCTCTGACATGCACTGTCAACTGTGGGACCTTTATATAGACGGGTGTGTGCCTTTTCATATCATGTTCAATCAATTGAATTTACTACAGGTGGACTCCAAGTTGTAGAAACATCTCAAGGATGGGTCAATGGAAACTAGATACACCTGAGCTTAATGTTGAGTCTCAATCCACATAGTCTGAATACTTATGTAAATAAGGTATTTCTGTTTATTTTATTTTATACATTTGCAAAAAATGTCAACCTGGTTTTTGCTTTGTTGTTATGGGGTATTTTGTGTCGATTGATGATACATTTGTTTGTATTTAATCGATTTTAGAATAAGGCTGTAACAAAATTTGGAAAAAAGGAAGGGGTCTGAATATTGTCCAAATGCACTGTAGGTCCAAGTTCTCATCAACTAGGCCTAGTTAAGAAGTAGTTCATCAAAAGGCTGTCTGGTTTATCTAATGAGAGACAGCCAATGAAGATGTATTTCCTGTATATTACAGTAGAACGAGCAGAGTGGGAAATGCCCATGGGTCAGGGTTGTTTTATTCAGCGGTGCAGAATGAAGGATAACCTTTGCACTGGCAGCCTAGGCTCATGTTTAATTTGTAGCCGTCCCCTCTCCTGTAAGGTGATTGCATTCTATTTATATTCAAACCCTTCTCTCTTGTTGACATGCAAATACACCCTCCTCTCCCATAATATTAGAGTTTTTAAATGCTGAATTTATTTCTGAGTGTGAGTTGTCGTCCAAATGTGTTAACGCCTTTTGCTTTGTGTGGATAATTTCAGTTGCAAGTTAAAGCTATATGCAAATGAGGTTTTCCTGAGACACATTGCGTTTGTATCTCCCACGTTAACACTTGTTTGGAACCGATAAATATTATTTTAGCAAGGGAAACTGTGAAGGCCACACAAACAAAGTAAATAGGTGTTCTTTGTGTAATTGCTAGTAGTATATTTTTTTTATTGCCATTGTTATGACTTGAATGTTTCATATTTTGGGCTGATGTAATAAATATTTGTTTTGAAAATGTAATAGACAACTTAAACTTCATAGTCCACACTAAAATCAGATTATTATTTTTTTTTACAAAGAAATAGGCCTAGGGTCTGTCTTTTTGTTCCTTAAAATCACATTTGGGAGAATTACAAATTGTCAATAGTATTTAGATTTGCATCTCCCATTTTTAGGAAAAGCAGCACAAGAAATATGTTTACTGGTATGTTTGCGTCACAAAATGTGTGAGGCCTTGCTGTAGCCTGAAGAATTTTCCTCAGGCCCTGTATAGATTTGAGTAGCATCTTGGGTGACAATGGAGCATTAGGCTGAGCATGCAGATGCTTTTAGAGGTTCTCATTGTTCCAGGCTGAAAGCAGTAGCAGTTAGCTTTCTGTCTTGCCTCTCACATGCGTGTCATCTGCATTATGTATATCATGACTGGAAAAGGCTCCATCCAATCAGAGACCACTGATGGAGGTCTGCTGTCTCCTATTTCCTCTATCTCTCTCCTGTGGTTTTACCTCCCTTGTCGTCTTTCTCTCTCTCTCTCACACACTTTCACTCTCACTTCATCTTTTTCTTCCCTCTGCCTTCTCCCTGTGTGTGACTCCCTGCGCCTCTTTTTTCTCTCTCTGTGAATATGTAGATAGGCTACACAAAGTATTCTAACTAGATTTGAATTAAATACAGTTATTGTATTGAAACACATTCTGTACTGGAATATACAATGCTTTTGGTCACATACACATATTTAGCAGATGTTATTGTGGGTGTAGCGAAATGCTTGTGTTCCTAGCTCCAACAGTGCAGTAATATCGAACGAGACACAACGATACACACATCTAAAAGTAAAAGAATGGAATTAAGAAATCTATTATTAGGATGAGCAACGAGCATTGGCTAAAATACAGTAGCATAAAATGCAGTATATACATATGAGACGAGTAAAGCAGTATGTAAACATTATTTAAAGTGACTAGTGTTCCATTTATTAAAGTGGCCAGTGATTCTATGATTATAGGGCAGCAGCCTCTAAGGTGCAGGGTTGAGTAACCGGGTGGTAGCCGGCTAGTGATGACTCCGTTTCACAGGATGTATCAGCACCATTTCCCACTTTTTGATTCAACAGAAATTGAACAATAACACTATTGTACCGTGGCCCTCATATTTCCTCTTCTCCCTTATTAGCAACAGATAATCATTGTGATGTAGCCTGCGGGAGGAAAACAGTTGCGCAAAGGGTTTAGGAGTAAACGAGAGGAGAGAGATGGGAATGTATGTAATGTACAGTAATAACACTGTGATTATCTCTAACCAGCATTGGCTGGCCAGTTGCCATACCCTTCTCTCCATGTTTTTGGGAAGTGCACATTAAGAGGAACGTGCACATTAAGAGGAACCATTCCCATGAACAGTTTCTGTTGTAATGGACCTCTAAATATATCCAGTTAACAATTCATATGGAACTGCTGTAATGAGTTACCATTCTGGAAGGTAACATTGAATTATTCTCCTGGTATAAGCAAAACCTGAAGGTTACTTAAAGCTAGATTCAGGGGGATATTTTGAGTATGCTTAAGAAGCAGCGCCGTTGTCTAAATCCACTATAACACTGCAAACATTTGGTTTGGCATCGGAGTTAATCGTTTTGAAAGAAACGCTGTAGTATTGGGATTAGTACGGTCTTGTTTGACTTTGGTGCCAGCGCCTAGGCTGTTGGTGCTGTTGAAATGGGGCCCCTTCCTAAGTGGTTTTGTAGGTACCAACATACTTATTACTTAGTCTCGTGTCAGCCTCCATCAAAGGCTAGCAACGGATTGACGGATTAATGAAGTACCCTGCCTTTCTCTCTCTCCTGTCTCTCTCCCCTTCTCTTCTTCTACTTCTCTCTCCTCTCTCTTCTTCTCCCTCTATAATTAAAATGTGCAGGGTTCCATATTTTATGGCTAATGTCTGGTGTTGACGTGGCCAGGAAAGGCTGCAGGCCCAGGAATGTGTTGTGTGATGGATACCAGTTTGTATGGAACATGTGGGATTCCTGTTTGCAGGCCCCCGCGTTCCCTACGTTCCGCCCCTGGATCACTCCAAATGGAAATGATCTGCCTCCACTAGCTCTGTCGCGCTCAGGACCCGCACTAGCTCGCTAACGCCGCCGCGAAGGACAAATGCATTTCTTCCAACATTTGTCACACTGAACTTCCACATCATTCATCAGAGTTCATTTGCCTCCCAAACTACCCCCCTCCCCCCCTCCGTCTTTGTTCACGGTAAGCATTCGATATGCGTTTTCTGCAGTCGACACGAACAGAATTACTTTTTGGCGTGAAGGTCTCCTCTCCTAAAAGATGTATGCTCCCGGAGGAATGATGAAGACCAAACGCCCTGCCTTTTGTGTTTTGTGTGTCGTTCTTAAGAAAGGGGGGAAAAATAAATATATATATTATTTTCCTGGCGTTATGAACACAGATGGATCTGCCGTGTGGATTGAGATGATACGTGCCCTTGCATACTAGGTCAAAAATGTGATTACAGCTTGGGATGTAAAGGACTAAATGTTATGTGGCCTAGCTGTGACAGACAGCCAGCCAGCCAGTTCTGAGGAGGACGTGTTTTGTTGTATCAGGGCAGCAGGGCTCGGGGATAGAGCGGTGTAATGTGTCACCCACCGTGGCAATGCCAAAGTGGTCTGAAAGGCTGAGAGATGCTGTCCATTTTGAACGAACGTGAAACAAATGGGAGTTTTGTCGTACGGGGTTGTAGTTCTTTTCCCTTCTGAGTAGGGCTTGAAGTCCTATAGTAAAAAAAAACGTGTGTCAATATAGTGTATAGGCTATGTGCACTAAACTAGCTTACTGCATTTGGCTAACACTTTCATTCGTTTTAGGGAATTAACATTTGGACTTTTCTTATAAATAGTACTGTAATGCAACTTCCCTGTCCATTACAAACCGCATGTGGACCCTAGGAAGAGTACCTGCAGCTTTGGCTGTAGCTAATGGGGTTCCTAATAAAATACAGCAACAAAAAATAGCTTTTATCTTTGAACAAAACCCAAGGAGCACATGGTTTCATTTGTCTGGCAGCACGTGGTACAAACTAGGGGCTTATTACAAACACACAGCCAGAGATGAATGGTTCGACCAGATTTGACTCCCTTGTGCTAAAACATTGAGACGTTCCTTGTACAACATGTGCGGTGTGTTTCTATTATTTTTCTGCTTTACCAGGTCACATCCTCTCACGGCAACTCTGTCAGTCTATGACCTCCCTCACCAAAATATGAAGAGGCCTGTTTGATCATGATTGGAGGCGTTAGTTATTAGAGTTTGGGGGAGTGTGAGACAGAGAGGGGCGGGTGCTCTTTTTTTAAAGTCGCCTCATTCTTTTCATCATAGCACACTGTGTCTCTCCAGCACTCGGTCAGATGTGTCTCAATCGAAAGTTTCCTGCATTAGAAAGCCGTGGCCGGGGCAGACGGAGCCCTTCATCACTGTCTAGGAAGGGAGGTAGTGGACGTCAAGGCCGGAAAGGATTGACCGACAGACGAACGCAAGCAGAATTGAGGTCTGTCTGTCTCTCTGCCGTGCTGTTTGATGCTCAGTGGAGCCGTCCTGGCATTTCATCTGAACTACGAATGTTACCAGTGAACTACAGATGCATCCAGCCATGCTGACCTGAGCCACTTTCCA
This sequence comes from Oncorhynchus mykiss, assembly GCF_057628025.1. NCBI lineage: Eukaryota > Metazoa > Chordata > Actinopteri > Salmoniformes > Salmonidae > Oncorhynchus > Oncorhynchus mykiss. Next base: position 59,530,419 of record NC_143024.1, on the reverse strand, counting down.
ATTTCCCGATCAACCTCCTCTGTATCAACCAGCCACCACAGTGAGCTACTATCCTCGCAGGCAGATGCACAGAAGTATAAACAAAAAAAAGACAAATAATTCACTTCTGCTGGGTGAACTCTGAAGGGGATTGGGAGTGAGGTGGGGGTGAAAGTTATTTTTTTTCTCTCTCTCTCTGGCTCTGTGATGTGCTGTTCAGGTCGGATTATCCTCTTCTGCCTTTTTAACAACCCCTTCCATCCATCGATCCCACTGTGCCGCAAATCACGCCGTCTCAACAGTGGCCCAGCTATTTGTCCAGTGTAGCAGAAGCCTCGTTAATTGTGTTCAGTGGACACTGGTGATTTTTGTGTCGGTAAAAATAATCTACCAGTGTCACCAGGCAACCATGCAGAGCGCCAGGTTAAGACACTGCTCACGCTTCAAGAGATTGTTTTTGTCCCTGTCGGGGGCTACAGCTAATCATTACACCATTTAAGGTCATAGAGAATGAATGCAGTGGATCCACAGACCACGGTTATCACGTGAACTAGAGTGTTAGGCTTATTTCTCCATTTACTTATTGTTTGTGTCACTTATTCATTTATGTGTAAAGTAGGGATAAACACTGGTAGCCGGGATCCCAGGATCACTCTTCACATTTCCTAAAAAAATGTAATTACAAGACCCGGGAAATTACAACATTTTCCCCACCAATGTCACACTATTGAAATTCCACGAAATACACAACATATGCAGCAGCAGATTGGCAAGCAAAATGTATGGCACGTTATCCAAACAGGTTGTCGCATGGAAGCCTTTTGTTTACTTCACACAAAGTCGTCATAAATTCCAAGCACATGCATAATTGACACTGCCAGACTGCACATGAGACCTGAAATACAGTTGAGTTCTCCTCAGAACTGAAAATTCTATCCAGGTCCGATCCAAGCCCGGTGAGCTGAAAGCCAGAGCCCAGGCTTGGTATGACATCACAGAAATTAAATGAGCCCGAATACACACACACAAAAGAAAAGTCTGATTTCTACAAAACAGTAGGCAAAATTGATTTGAACTGAAGTTGAGAACAACACAGTGGAGGTGGGCGGCAGCGGAGAGAAGAGATGAGGAAACAGCCATTGGGCCTAGAAAAAGCACAGAGAGAGGAACACTCACCTTAGTTATGATCAACTGATGATGAAAATATTGAAATGAAGAAGGCTAATGCACTTGAAGGCATGTATCAAATTCTTGCTTATACCGAAACTCCCAAAGTAATATGCAACTGTTACACTACACTGAACAAAAATATAAACGCAACATGCAACAATTTTACTAAGTTACAGTTCATATAAGGAAATCAGTCAATTGAAATAAATGAATTGGGCCCTAATCTATGGATTTGACAACTGGGCAGGGGCAAAGCCATGGGTGGGAGCCAGGCCCATCCAATGGGGAGCCAGGCCTACCCAATGGGGAGCCAGGCCTAGCCAATCAGAATGAGTTTCCCCCCCCCAAAAAATACCTTTATTACAGACAGAAATACTCCTCAGTTTTATCAGCTGTCCGTGTGGCTGGTCTCAGATGATCCCGCAGGTGAAGAAGCCGGATGTGGAGGTCCTGGGCTGGCGTGGTTTCACGTGGTCTTTGGTTGTGTGGCCGGTTGGTCGTACTGCCATATTCTTTAAAGCGACGTTGGAGGCCGCTTATGGTAGAGAAATGAACATTCAATTATATGGCAACAAATCTGTTGGACATTCCTGTAGTCATCATGCCAATTGCACGCTCTCTCAACTTGAAACATCTGTGACATTATGTTGTGTGACAACTGCTAATTTTAGTGGCTTTTTATTGTTCCCAGCACAAGGCGCACCTGTGTAATGATCATGCTATTTAATCATCTTGATATGCCACACCTGTCAGTTGGATGGATTATCTTGGCAAAGGAGAAATGCTCACTAACTGGAATGTTATCAAATTTGTGCACAAAATTGGAGAGAAATAAACTTGTGCTTATGGAAAGTTTTATTTCAACTCATGAAACATAGGACCAACACTTTACATGTTGCCTTTTATATTTTTTGTTCAATTTAAAGCAATAGGTGTGGTGTGTGGTGTGTGGTGTGTGTGGTGTGTGTGTGTGGTCACCTAGATGATAATTTCAGCACCCTCATCCCGCTGCTTTGAGACCAGCATGGGGGGGACTAGGTAAATCAATCAATGTCAGCTCTTTGTTTTCACTGAATCTCAGTTTTTTGATATTTGGTAACAGTTAAGCTGGGGAAATTGTTAGGTAAATTAAGTTGTGCGCTAATGATCGTCTTTATTCTAGTTTGCTCATATATTAGCTGATCAGAACGTTTTTATACAACTGTATTTTTCTCTTCACTCAGGTAGTGTATAAAAATGTTCTGATCAGCTAATATATGAGCAAACTAGAATAAAGACAATCATTAGCAGCCTGTCCTACTCCCGACCAAAAATCTGTGATTTTTGTTTCACAGAATCTCTCTGAATGGTTAATTAATCTCTGGCTGGACAAGTGGAAGTGATATCCCATTTATGCGTTTGCTCATCAATCACTGATCAGGAACATTTAGGCTACATTATCGCATTATTTACCTGTTGACTCACTCACATGGTGGCCTTATAAAGCCATATATAGAGCATAGGAAAATAGCCTATCGTACCAATCCCACTGAAACCCAAAATCCAGACTCTTGTCTCACAAGAAGAATCCTAACTTTATTCTGTAATCCATAGGTTGGATTATCAAAGCACATGCCTATGCAGGTCAAAATACCGCTCTTAACATTCTCTGCCCTGTGTCGTACTGCTGCCCATATGGGAGCGTCAGTAGAGAATGTGTGATCAACAAACGGTATGAGAGTAGATATGGATATTTATTTTAACCGAGTTCGTCCCCGTTAAGAGATCTTGATATTTAAACAATTTCCTCTCTTCATCGCCCCCGTTATTCATGAGCTGATCTGCTATCTGTATAATCAACTCGATTTTGCCAAATAGGAGATATTCTGTCATTCATTGGAGGTTATCTAGCGAGCTTAGCAACTTTGGTCACTTGTTTTTTGTTTGACTACCGTTAGAGTTTGTATGATTCGAAAACGCTATGGCCTATTCGGGGTGCATCCTGAGAGCGTTCTGTGTCCAGATAGCCTAGGCATTCTGCTGAAATGCACTGAATGAATTGAGGTACATAACGCTTTGACTTTTATAAACGGCCTGTTTCGCAATTCACAACCATGTCATTGGCGATCAAAGTTTACTGTCATTACTAAATATCAGTATGACTTGCTGTGGAAGCTTTACATGGGGGTGCAGCCAGACTGTAATGTGGAACAGCAACAGTCTCATTTTGGAAGAACCCTGAGTAACCATATCTTTGGTTTTAAAGCTTTAAATGTATTTATTTCCCGACACTCTCTGAATAAACATGAATTATTCCCTTTATTGAAAATTGGTCGATTTTCGGGAAAATATGAATCCCTAGTGTGAAGTGACAGAGGTGTGACATACAGCAGGGCTGTAACTAGTGGAACAGGCATGTTCGTCCCAAATGGCACCTTGTTCCCGATATAGTGCACTACCCTTGACCAGGGCCCTGGTCAAAAGTAGTGCCTTACACAGGGAATAGGGTGCCACTTGAGACGCACGCAGAGTGCGTGGCGAGAGGCTAGTAGTATAGTGCGGTAGCATGCTGCAGCTCTCTAGCGGACTTTGAATGGGGTCAAGGCATTCTGTATTATACTCTAGATCTCTAGCAGCCCTGCACCTTCCATTAGCTGGAGAAGACATCTTGTCCGTCGGCAGCCTGAATACTGCTGATCCATGCTGATGACTCTGTTGTGGGATTATCACTGTTTAGCATCAGCCATCTGTTATGCTGGGTTTGCGGATAATAAGACGGATGACACACACACACACACACACACACACCGAACCGACACACACTGTCCAACCTGGCTACACCAGGAGGGCAAGGCTTACACACACACACACACACACACAGTTGCAGGGAGCACAGACATGGCATTTTCCACCGCAACCAACAGGCCTAATGAGCTCATGGCATTTCAGTGGTCAGTGGCATTTGGAGGTGTGTGGGGTTTTCATTAAGAAAAAGATGGGTCTGTTTTATAAGCACATCAAATTATCTGAAGGAAGGGGCATATCTTGTTTGCGGCATGACCTGCACTCCAGGCTAGCAGCTGCATTGTGGGAAGGGTGATATCTGCAGAACGTGACTGATTTTAGGCAGATCCATTTCTCCTCTAAATCCTCTCCTGTACATTAGCATGGCTTCTATGGGATCTGCAGCCTGCTGTTAGGAATGCGTGCATTATGTGTGCTGCTGCGTTTGGCATGCCGTCAGGGGCTCAAGATGAGTTGCACATGCACACTCCAAAGTCAAATTAATTTCCCAGGTGCTATATTCCAGGTGCTATAGGTTCTATAGCACCTGGAATATCAGCGCCACTGTGCCATGCACGTTAATAACCTATAAAATCAAGCTGAACCCAGTGATAAGTTCTGATCATTAAGGCAGGATTGGCCTCTTAAGTCTAGAAAATGCTTGATTTTTAATTTTTGTAATTATCGTCTTTGCCATCGTCTCATTCATGTTTCGTTTTCAATTTCCTCAAATGTACGTTTAGTAAGTAATGGGGTTTGAGGGATTGTTTTTAAGGGAACATTTTTCTGATTATTTCTGTAGACAGTTTTTCTGTTATAGACGGAGAGGCGCCCCAGAGAGACACGTCCGTTGTCTTGTGCAGCAGAAATGAATTGCCCAAGAGGAAATCATTTCTGCAACATTTCACAATAGAATAGAGAAGTGGGCAGACATCAAGGAAATATTAAAGTGTGTGTGTGTGTGTGTGTGTGTGTGTGTGTGTGTGTGAGTGACATGTGAGTCAGACTGGACTTCCATTTAAATCTAATCTTAGTATATAATGTAGGATCATTTCATATTTGATTTGGGTTATTTAGCCTACCTTATATTAAATCTAGGCTATATTTGTTGGTTCGTTCAATCTTCATGCAATTGAGAATAAATGATCCTCCCGTAAAGAATAGGCTAGATAGTTTCTTTATGATGATAGCTTTTTAAAGAGTACTGTTGTAATTATTAAGTATAAATTAGAAGGGTTTTGATTCATCTATGGACACCTATACACACACACTGCAGCATGGCCTTTCAGTGGCGGACGGCTGCAGCTTTCATGTCATTTGCGTCGTCTCGTAAGTGTTGTCGGTGGGCGAGGAGGGACGTTACTTAATATTCAGCGGATAGCTTTGTCTCCCAGATGTAATCACCAGCAGGCCTAGCTGCCTCCGCTGCAGAGGACAGTCACCGGGGAGATTTAGAAATAGTTTATGTCTAATGATACAATAACAAAGATGCCAGGGCTGTTAAACACTTGTTAAAGGGGCTTTTCAGATGTGGTCTTTTGTGAAACACAACAAAGGGAAGTGGCATAAATCATGGAAAAGCTGGGAGATTTAGGGGGTGATGAAATCACGAGACTACTAAAGAATCAGCCTGTCTGTGTCTTCATTTGGATGATGGGCAGAGCTACTGTGGTCTGTGTCAACAGAGAGATGGCTTAGTGATAGCTCTCTGCACATCTACCCATCGAGTCACCATTAGTGTTTTAACTGTACATTTTAAGAGGAACATCTGCTGCATTGTAAGCTGGGAATGATTTCAATGATTCCTGTGAAAACTGTCCACGTTAAAGCGCTAATATTCTCATTAGCAACGCAAGTCTTGAGTGGCACCAGTTTTACATCTAATATAAAACACTCCTGTATACCCAAGAGGGTCTTTTGTCTGTCTCTGTGTGTGTGTGTCCATAATATGTGATCAAATACTTCTCCTTACTTTCCCTGTTGCCTCCGTGAAAGCTCTCTGTGAGATTCTCTGGCCAGTGGCCTTAACTAACCGGAGATATTGTTGAGGGGGTAATTAACATGTGAGAGGGGGTGAGGCTCAGTGGGGTGGGGTTGGGTTTTTTCCACCTCTTTTCTTCCCCTGCCTTTTGTAGGTGTGTTGATTGGATTGTGTTTGACAGATATGGAGTCTGGAGAGCGGCTGGCCTCTCCATCGTCAGCCCCGTCCTCCCTGCATATCACCACGTCCGCGGTCTCCTCCGTCGGCTCCTCACCTGCCTCGGCCAAGACACCCTCCTCCAAGTGCAGCGTCACCCCCAGCCACGCCGCTCTGGGCTCCCCTCTCACCACCTGTGGTACGTAAACACACACACACACACACACACACACACACACACACAGATCAATTACGTTACATGCGAATACATGGGCTATATTCACCTCTAACTCATCATATTTCATTATTCTCCAACTGCAAATTAAACAAGAAAATAGCATTCTTGAGTGTTAATTATGAGGTTTCAGTAAGATGAAGAAAGCACCGTCTTCTCACACTTTATTTCCTGACAGTTTGTGGAGAAATGAAAAAGCTTTAGCATTAATCGACACCAGCAATGAAAAATCCTCTGTGTAAGACGTCGCACACCCGCTCTGATGTTTCTTGACAACCTTTAGCACCAGTTTAGCCCGTTGTGATTTGACAGGTCTGTCAGCCAAATCGAGTGCTGTGGCCTCCGCTGCCTCAAACATCCTGTTTTCTCTGAATACTAATTGTGTCCGAAGCTATTATGTGGCGCGAGCAGCGGTGATGTGGCGAGCAGCAGATTGCCCTGACCAGAAAATAACATGCACATTTATCAACTGTGATTTGTGGTTTTACTCCCTTTTTCTTTCATGATAAGAAATACAAAAAAAATATTAATTAATGCTGTTACAATAAAAAGAAGCCATTAGACATTTTGCTCGTACATTATACATTTTTATCCCCCTACACACCAACCAAACACGCTCCGAGATTTCTCCAGATAAGCTATTTTGGACAGAGAGCTGGAATTAAATGCAGAAAGCACAGCACCTCTGAAGTCACCATAGCGTTTATGAGAATAAAACACATTTGGTTATTTTAAGAGATTTCTCATCCCCGCTGGTGGTAAGCAAAGTAAAGATATTACATCTCCTGTGTTGGTCACGCTCTATCTAAGTGATTTAATTACACTTGCATGCTTTACTTGTGGTATTAATTCATGACATACTTGTCTCACGCAGTACTTTTCATGTTTGCGAAAGCACTTTATAAGGCAATTTTCAGATACTAATTCTCAATCGGTTTTGGATATCACTAACCTTTTTAGGTTGAAATGGGGGGAAAAAACGTTAATTTCACAGTGCTTTGAATCGATTATGGATTGGAAAATTTTCTTTAAGCTCATACATTGTTCAACCGAAAGGACTTGATTGAAATCTGAAATGAAAAGTGCTCATTTTTATATGGAAGTGAAATGGATGATAAGATAAGTAATTGATAGATCTTTTGCTGTCACAGATGCAATTAAAAAGTAAACGTTGGTTGATTTGAACTGACAAGCATGAAACTCCATATTTTATTTTCATGGCAAACTTGTGTAGGCCTAACTAACTTCTCTCCACATAATTTAGGCCTACATCAGTTTCTCTCTAACAATACCAAGATGTCAGGGAATTATAGGAATTACATGCAGATAATCTAGACCTGACATTATCCTTTTATAGTTACCATTTACAGCATAACACACTTATTTGCATTATTGTATAAAAAGTGCTTGGTTTGTGTGTTTAAATTATTATTTTTTTAAATTATTATTATTATTATTATTATTTTTTTTTTTTATTGAAAATGGGAAGGCTGAAATCAAATGGGAAGGCTGTAAATTGTAAGCAAGCTGCTTGGAAGAGCTAGTGCACAGGGTGGGTTTATAGACCAGTCACAAACCATAAATGTTCCTTATAAACATATTATACATTGACTTGAAATTAGATTGTAGAATGAAAGCTGACAAGTTTCATTTATTTGGGGGATTTAGTAATTTTATGAGGAAATGTGTTCCGTCATCTTTTTGAATTATGCCAATCACCTGGCTGGCACATGGCCTGTTAGAACAGCAGGTGCAAGCTTCTGTGCACGTCTATGCTGCTAATTGAGTTTCCATTTAAATGTGGTCCTTCAGTACTCTAGTCTATCTGACTGTGAGAGAGGACAACATGCAGGGCTTGTCTTGCCAACACGGACATAGACAGTTGGGAATATTTAAATAATTAAATAGTTTTATTTACCTAGGCCAGTCCACGCAATCTCTTGTGGACAGACTACCTAAATATAACTAGTACTGTAGATATGTCGGCATGCTATAGGATGCATGAGATAACGAGCAATATTAGTTCCGGGACTTGGATTTTTGTCACTGGTTAGTTCGACTTATCAGGATTGGGTGAAGGTGTTGCTTAAACTGCTTCGCTTCCACAGATGAGGATAGCAACACTGAACTATGCATGAGTGCACTAGCTGTTCCAGACTACTGTGAGATCGCTCTCTCTGTAGCCGATGTGAGTAAGACCTTTAACATTCACAAGGCCGCAGGGCCAGATGGATTAACAGGATGCTTACTCAGAGCATGAACTGGCAAGTGTTTTCACATTTTGACCCAGTCTGTAATACCTACAGTACATGTTTCAAGCAGACCACCATAGCACTGTGCCCAAGAACGCCAATGTAACCTGTTTTAAATGTCTGTCGCCCCATAGCACTCACATCTGTAGCCATGAAATGCTTTGAAAGGCTGGTCACATCATCATCCTAGATACCCTGGGCCCACTCCAATTTGCATACCGCCCCGACAGATCCGCAGATGACACGATCTCTATTGCACTCCACACTGCCCTTTCCCACCAGGACAAAAGGAACACCTATGTGAGAATGCTGTTCATTGACAACAGCTCAGCGTTCAACACCATTGTGCCCTCCAAGCTCATCACTAAGCTAAGGACCCCGTGATTTATACACCTCTTTCTACAACAGGATCCTGGACTTCCTGATGGGCCGCCCCCAGGTGTTGAGGGTAAGTAAAAACACATCCTCCACGCTGACCCTCAACATGGGGGCCCCTCAGGGGTGCGTGCTTAGTCTCCTCCTGTACTCCCTGTTCACCCATGACCGAGTGGCTACGCACGACTCCAACACCATGATTAAGTTTGCAGACGACACAACGGTGGTAAGCCTGATCACTGACGTGATGAAACAGCCTACAGAGAGGTCAGAGACCTGGCAGTGTGTTGCCAGGACAACAACCTCTCCCTCAACATCAGCAAGACAAAGGAGCTGATTGTGGACTGCAGGAAACTGAGTGCCGAGCACATCCCTATCCTCATCGACCGGGCTTTTATGGAACTAGTCGGGGGATTCAAGTTCCTCGGTGTCCACATCACTAAGGAACTATCATGGTCCACACACATCAACACAGTCGTGAAGAAGGAACGATAATGCCTCTTTCCCCTCGAGGCTGAAAATATTTGGGCACTCAGATCCTCAAAGTTCTACAGCTGCACCATTGAAAGCATCTTGACTGGCTGAATCACCGCTTGGTATGGGAACTGTTTGGCGTCCGACCACAAGGAACTACAGAGGGTAGTGTGTACAGCCGAGTAAATCACTGGGGCCGAGCTCCCTGCCATCCAGGACCTCTATACCTGGGGCGTCAGAGGAAGGCCCTACAAATTGTCAGACTCCAGCCACCGAAGTCACAAACTTCTCTCGGCTACCGCACGGCAAGCAGTATGGATGCACCACAGTCTGGAACCAACAGGACCCTGAACAGCTTCTACGTCCAAGCTATAAGATTGCTTTGGCGAGGGTTGACGCCTTCGCCAAACCAATCTCAATTTCGACCCCCCCCCCCAAACCAAATTGAGCGACTGACGAAATTACACAAGGTTTTAGTTCTGGGTTAACCAAGATTATCCACTCGGTAACAATTGCCACTGATTTCCCAGGAGTCCTGGGAAGTAGTGATCAGAGAGAAACAATGGTTGTGTCTATATACCCATACTAGTGTACTACATACTTAAACTGCATACTCATTTCAGCATTTGAGCTACAAGAATTCACTTGTCTTTTCAAACTCACGTGTTTGACAACAGCTGATAATCAAATTGACTCGATGTACCAGAACGAACAAATGGGGAATTCGACACCAATTCAGATGATGCATTGAGTACTATTTTTGTTATTTCACATACTAGGGATATAATTACTGTTTGGGTAACCTTATTATTTACTATTATGTATTTTTAGCTTGAATATTTTTTTCACCCTTTATGCGATGCGCAATGCAGAGAACACCGGAAGAATTATCATGGAATTACCACAGTGAATTATTGTAAAGTTTGTTTGTGTCAATTAATCCCATAAGGGATGGGTTGCCTATTGTCCATTTGACACGAAAATAACAATTCATTAATTCATAAAAATAACAAGAAAATCATTCATGCTATAAAACATAATTTGTTGGCATACAATTTAGTACGCTTGTATGGTATTTGGACACGGCCCTCCCTGGTTCGAATCCAGGCTTGTATCACATCCGGCCGTGATTGGGAGTCCCATAGGGCGACGCACAATTGGCCCAGCGTCACCTGGGTTTGGCCGGGGTAGGCTGTCATTGTAAATAAGAATATGTTCTTAACTTACTTGCCTAGTTAAATAAAATTCCTTCTAAACCGCACACTTCCTCCAGGACTGTGGCGCAGAATAAATTCCATGCTGCGCAGATACACGAGATTGTACTTCACCGAATTCGTCCCATTAGTTTTTAAATCAACATATCAGCCCCTTTTCAATGCAACAAAACAGATCTAACTTTGTAAGATTGAGTCTGTGATTTTGTTGTAGCCAGAGTGCAACGGAGTAGAATTCTATTGGAGCGGTCATTCAATCACCCTCGAGTGAATCCGCTTTTCAGATCAGTTCAGCTCAGTGCGCAGTTAGCGAGTTATTATCCCAGTTATAGATAAGTATAGTTCAGCAATGGGGAGTTACTGCTTCCGACAAGAGCTGTCTTTGAAATGCCAGTCAGCTAATTGTCTTAATTAAAGGGGCAGTGTTGTATTTTGAGAGCGGCTTGAATATGCAAATAAATCAGATTTAAAAACAAAATATATTTGTCACATGCACGAATACAACAGGTATACATTACAGTAAAATGCTTAATTACAAGCCCTTAACCAACAAAAAAATAGAGAAATTAAAGAGCAGCAGTAAAATAACAATATTGAGGCTTTTTACAGGTGGTACTATGTTTTTACAGTGACTATGCATAGATAACAGAGCGTAGCAGCAGCGTAAAAGGGGGGGCAATGCAAATAGTCCAGGTAGCCATTTGATTAGATGTTCAGGAGTCTTTTGGCTTGAGGGTAGAAGCTGTTTAGAAGCCTCTTGGACCTAGACTTAGCGCTCCGGTACCACTTGCCGTGCGGTAGCAGAAAGAACAGTCTATGACTAGGGTGGCTGGAGTCTTTTTGACAAATAAGCCAGTACGCAGAGCGGTAGCCTACATGGTCTAATTCTCTGTATGGTAGTAATAATAATGCATTTTATTTTGTAAAGTGCTTTCTTGCATCATACAAGACAATACAATGTTATTTACAGTCAACTAGCCCATGGTGTTACAGACCAAGTACCAAATCATTCATTAATGTCAAGCCCTTCATAATGTAAAAATGTTTTTAAAAGTCTCATGCAGTGTAGGCCTGTATTGAACACCACACATAGGCTATTGTAATCAAAAGCTATTTCCATGTGAACGTTTTATGGGATTTGCTCTACTGGTTTTGGTGGTAGGCCTACATTATGATCAAATAGCCGCTTGGCTACTGTCTAAAACCTATAAGAGTACAGCCTCAGTGTTTACTGTAAACGTGTCCCTGAAGTTGCACAAAATTCACATAATGTTCAGGTTTCCGCTCACAAGACCTAAAATTTGTTCAGTGCCCCAAAAAATTAGAGGGAACATTGCCTACAATATCTCGGTGAACCAGGAGTGATCTGTTAGTTGCATCTATCAGGTGCAAGAGGAGGAATCTTGGGATTGCATTATCAGCTGTTCAAATGTCCTGCACAAATTCCAACATACAGGAAAAAAGCAAAACATGAAATGAACATCCTTGTAAATATATTGTATCCCCCCCCCCCACCTAACCAAATTCAGGTTGACTTTTATTTAGGAAAATGATTATGCAAAATGTTAGAGGCCATTTTGTTGATATTGCAATTTTATAATCGTATTCAAACACGAGCAACAGCACCAGGCACTTTAAACATGCATGATGATCTCCCTCTGAATACAATCCCAACAGCCTCCCACAACCATGTCTCATATTTGCAAAAGCATGTTTGAACAGATCAAGCAGAATCCGTGGAGTCTTTTTCCTTTACACCCACTAACCAGCGTCTTTATTGATAATGCATAAAACATGATCTCTTCCCATCCAGAGGATGTTGTAACAGATCCTTAAGGACACTTTATTGCGATATTAAACATTAACAGTCATACGGATGAATTATTTAGCTGTGGTATTTTAGCTACATAGATTATGTAACTAAATTCATACAGATGCTTCATTATGCCGTTATCCCGCCTCCCTTTTCCAGGACACTTGTTCCGGGCGGCGGGCGATCAACATCTCAACATGTCTACGGTCTCAAGTGCCTTTCCCATCGTCAACCACCCAGCATTTGGTCTGTACACTACCAGCTCAGGGCGCTCAGAGTTTGGAGGCCTGGGCTCCCTGGGGATGTCTGCTGCCTTGGCTGCTCACTCCCAGCTAGGTGCCTTTCCAGGTATGGCAGCTTTTCCAGGTAGGAGGGCCTTGACTAGAATCCATTCTAAAATATATGCACTATCATTAGTTTATGTCTAATAATGAATAGTACAAACTAGAAATGTATCAGTATCTGACAGTGAATAACAGACGTGCACCCTATTCCCTATATAGTGCGCTACTTTGGAGCAGACCATAATGTACTACTTTTGCTCAGGGTCCATAAGGCTTTGGTCAAAAGTAGTGCACAATTAAGGGAATATCGGTGTCCGTTTGGGACACAGTCATTTGATTAGTTCATTCCGCCTTCTGAGAGTTCCCAGAATGTGTGCTTATTAGCCTTTATGGTATCGTCACATCAGTTCAATAGGCAGCATTCAGGACATTACTTTTATAGATTGGGATGGTTCACACCACCACCTTGACCTCTGAGAAAAACATTGGACCTATCACACTTTTCAAGCTAAATGTTTTGTTACATAAATTTTTTTCTGTCACACTCAGAGGAAAATGGTGTTGGTTAGCAACCAGGAACTGTATACAGTTTCCAGAGCTTGTGAATATGATTTTTTGTTGTTGTATAAGTCTGGAATCACAAATGAATCAGGAGTATGTTCAACTTCATCAAGCACAAAGGGCTCCATTTTGAATTTCTTTTGCCATTTTAAAGGGAAAGAGAAAGTCCCCGTGAGACTGTTTTTGCAGCTGTGAAATATCCAGCATGAATGAGGCTCAAATGTGGAGCTACGTCTATCCTCTGGGATTTACAATTCTCAACATGTTTACAATTAAATGGGCTGAAATCAGTGAGTCTGTGGAATGCACTGGTCATCTGCTGAGATCTGTTCAAAGAGAAACAGAAAGGTTGAACAGCCGTAAACCCTGGCTGTCTGAAACAGTGTGTCATCACTGAGATGCATTAAACACGACTCGAATAACAGTGAAATCAGCCTGGCATGGATTCTCATGCATTCTCTCTCCTCTCCCTCCACACCCAAGAATGGTGGCGGGCAGCTGAGGCTCAGGGGCGGGGAGCTGCAGCCTTCTTTCCCCATCTCCTGGGGCTGCCGCCCATGTTCCTACCCCAACTCCAGCAGAGCAACGACCTCAGCCCCTTCCAGGCCCGCATCCCCAGCAAGAATGGACGAGCCACAGCCAAAGGTAGGCAGACACACACACACTTTCTCTCTTGCCAGATGTTTTCCCTACTCTGCAAACAATTTAATGAAGCAAGGAACTTTTCTGCATAAAAGAGAATGATGTCCTTATGGGCACAGGTACAATATCAAATATGTTTAATTGACCCTGGAGGCAATAGGAAGACCATGTTAATGCATAAATCAGTTTGTAAGCAGGTGCCGGGTGTCTCACCAGTGAATATGTTAACCTGGAGATCCTTTTGCTAATGTAATTAGATTTTTTCCAATAGTAAGTGCTTTGGCAATTTCTGATAAGTCATCATTTTAGAGAACTCGCCCGTCTTCCACCTTATTTTCCTTTTCATAATCACTGTATAGAAGTGGTCGTTCCTGATTTGATAGTTGTGGTGTCTGTTTCCTCATGGTCAAAGGAGTGAATGGCGCTGTGAATGGCAGCAGGATCTCCACTGTGTCTGGGAGCAGCTTCAGCACAACCGCCGCTACGTTCTCAACACAGGGGAACACGGAGAAACAGAAAGCCACCAACGGAAGCGTCAGAAGCCGCAAGAGCCACCAGGATGGGACCCAAGTGAAGGAGAAGAGCGTTCAGAAAACTAAAGAGAAGGTTAGTAGGATCTGGCAACTAATATTAGGGCTTACCCAGGAAAAACAAGTCCAAAAAGGACTAGTTGGTGGTAAACATATCTGGCAACGTTAGTGTCCTGCAAGGGCGGCTGCGATCTAGACAAGCATTGACATCTGAGATGTGTGCTGTTTTGCAATGGTATTCAGTTACCGTACAGGCCGGAATGACTCCGTCACTGTTCTCTGTTATAGAAACTCAGCAAGAAACCAGTGGAGGCGTCCAGCAACAGTGACAGCGAATCAGGTTCTTCCTCGGATATCTCCAGCGACGGGGTGAACAGCAGTGACTCAGACGACCTAGACGAGGAGGATGACGACGACGATCAGAGCAACGACAGCGACGATTCTGACTCGGAGAAGGAGAGCCGTGTAAAGAGGACGATTAAGGTGTACTTCAGGCGCTTGTCCAGTCGAACTGTCCCTGTTGGATTGTTAGAACTCGGTAGCCATATATCTGGACTCATGCATACACTATTTCAACATGACATGTCTGTATGGTTTGTCTTTCGAAAATGTTATACTTTCCGCTTTGTTCCAAGCACACTGTGACGCTCTCTATGACTGTTAATCTCAGTTAAATGTCAAGGGCAGCTCCGCTGGTGGGTGGCACGCTGGGGGCCTGACCGCGTTGCCCGACAGGGCTGCCATCGTGGGCTGGGTTGAGTCAGAGCTGACATGAAACTGTCCTCCCCCTCCTCTTCTCTCTCTCTCTCAGAGCCTGACACAGAGCACTGCCATCAGCAAGAAGAGACCCCATGCTGCTGAAGGCGAGAAGGCTCGGGACAGCCGGAGTGGTCTGCTTCAGAAACATCCAGATGAGACCTTTCTCCATTTCCTCCACTACCCGCTCAAACCCTCACCCCAGCCCCCAGCGCTGTCCCAGTCCACATCCCTTGTCTTCCAGAGCTCCAGGAACAGGGAGGAAGAACTCAAGCAGCACACCAGTGTGATCCAGGCTACGGGGCTGGCCAGTACTAAACCCTTGGCTCTGGTCAAACCACGCAGGGAGGCCTCATCGTCTCCTCAACCCACCAGGCCCTTCTCTCTCTCTTCCTCACCCAAACCCTTTTCTCTTTCTTCTTCACCTAAACCAAACTCTCTCTCTTCATCTCCCAAGCCCGTCTCCCTCTGCTCCTCTCCGAAGCCCTTGTCTCTCTCCTCCTCACCCAAGCCTCTCTCTCTGTCTTCGTCCCCCAAACCACCCACCCTTTCGCCCTCACACAAACCCAAATCTCGGACAGGCTCCCCCAAACCCCTGTCTGACCGTATGAAGTTGGGGAGCAGAAACTTCCTGGATAAAACCTTGTTACACATCAACAACTTTAAATTGAAACAGGTGAGTCTTGCTGTATGCAAATTATTTGCATTTTCATTGTTTTGTGTGTAATGGTGTGTTTTCCACTTATTAAAATAAGACTATTCGATTGAAGTCTTTCTCCAAAGCAATATTGATAACGTTCTTTTTTTTTTTCACAGAGAGGATATGGATATTTAGTATCTCCCATTTCTTCTTGACTATCATTGTTTCTGATTTGCAGATTTGAAAAGGTCAGCTTCCTCTCTACAGAAAATGAAACGTCTAAGCACTGTTATCAGCAGTTTGATTACGTTTCATGACGGCCCTCCCTGTACACGACCTAAAGTGACAATGCAGTTAGTTAGCTTTATTGGAAATACTTCACAAAAGCTGACACGCAATTAACTCAGTAATGCTTTAGGAAGCCCGTTGCTATCCCATTGTTATCAAAAGGGGGAAAAAATCTGTCTTTTTCCAAGGATTAAATTATTATTGTTAATCTGAACAGTGGTGATAGCAGGTCAATCTATAACAAGACCTTTGGAACAGGATTTGAGTACTGACGGAGTTTAGAGGTATCTCAAAAAAGAAAGTTGATTGCTAAGCCTAGAATACGGCACTAAACATAAAAAATTGGCAGGGACTGTGCCGAACAGCTTTTTATTCTTTGTATACCGTGTTCGACACGGACTCGTTTTAATATACTTTAATGGGAGAGACCCGCTTCCTCATTGTCATTCTCACTGAGCAATTACAAGTGCATTCCTTATTATGTTTTCCTTTCACAATCTGCAGTAATGCAAATGACTGACAGCTCGTATAATTACTTCCATTCTCTTTTTCCCCTCTTCCTTCTCTCCTTAAGCCCTTCGTCTCCCAGGAGCACTTCAAACAGGCCTTCCCTCTGCCAGTGATGCATCAGGATCGGTTCAAGAGCCTGAAGAAAAAGAAAATGGCCGCCTCATCGCCCTCCTCATTAGCACCGCCCAAACTGTCTCCAGAGACCCCGAGCAGTCTCAGGCTCCCTTCTCCACACACCAACCACTCCAACCTGTTCCTGGCCTCCTCCCTCCTGGGCGCCCACCCCAAAGGGGTGATCCACAGCATTGTGCAGGATGCCCCCCTGGCCCTCATCACCAAGCCTCGCAGCAGCAGTCAGAACAGGAGCACCATCAACAATTCTCTCCTGGCTGCCACCAGCCCACCCTTCTCTATGCCTGTCAACCTGAGCACTGGGCATAAGGAGCAAAGCTCTGGAGCCCTAGGCTGGGCCTCTACCTCACCGGGCCTGGCCCACAGAGCTGGGAAGAGCAAGGCCCAGCAAAAGGCTCTCCACACAGGGAAGGGCATCTCCCAGTCCCAGACCCACCTGGTGCAGTCCCAGGTGGAGCTGTTCCGGGGCACAGAGTCTGACATCCCCAGCAGCAAGGACTCCGACGATTCCGTAGAGGATGAGGATGATGAACATGATGACAACGACGACGAGGAGGATTCTGATGACAGCCTATCAGGTTAGTCAGCTCAGCACGTTAATGTCATGCACTTCTGGAACAGCTCTTACGTCTGGTTTAAGTGCTTCAGAGCCACTTTAGGTACAGATTCAGCAGATACTTTAAAGAGGTTCCTTCAAGAGGCCTGTGATTATCAGTGTGGTTGAATGTGAACTGAATGTTAATTGGAGAATGACTTATCAAGTCCTCCACTCCCACTGGTCTCCCCTGCAGAGTCTGAGAGTAATCTGGAGAGCGACTCGGACGACGTGAAGGACCGCGACGAGACCACCACGGACACGGAGGCAGATAGGACCCCTCTGAAGCGTGCCAAAGGCTCCTCTTCTCTACTCGACACCACCTCCTCCAGCCTCTCAGCCAGCTGCTCCCCTCTCAACCTCCAGGTCATCAAGGCATCCGGTGGCCTGCCCACCCCAGCCATGGTGACCAGCTCTGGGGCCTTGGTCTACCACAGCACCCCCTCTTCCTCATATACTCTCTGCTCCACTCCACCAGGTACCAATGGAACTCTCTCAGCTCATCTTTGCTCTCTAACCTGTGGCCCTCCAACCCTGTTCCTGGAGACCTACCCTCCTGTAGGTTTTTGCTCCAACCCCAGTTGTAACTAACCTGATGCAACTTATCAACTAGCTAATTATTAGAATCAGGTGCGTTAGATTAGGGTTGGAGAGAAAAACTTACAGGGCGGTATCTCTTCAGGAACAGGGTTGGAGAGCCCTGCTCAAACCAGTGTGCTACTCTCATGGCCTGCATCCCAATTGGCACTCTATTCCCAATATAGTGCTATTTGGTCGTGGACCTTGAGGCTGTTGGTTGGAAGTCCAGTCCTCTCCTTCTCCAAATGCTTAGTCTGATCACCCAGTCCAATCCAGGGGAAACAACGCATGCTTAAAAAAAAAAAAAGATCCAGCAGGAAAACATTGTTCAGGGTGTCTCTCAATGCAAAATCATGTCTCTGGTCAAAGTGTTTGTGTCATTGTTTTGATGACTCAGAGCAGGCCCTTTGAGTCTTTTGATTACCCTGGCTGGCACATGTTTAACCGTTTAGCAGCTGAAGCACTTGGCTGGCTCAGACCTCCATGATTACTGCAGTCCGAGTCTCTCTTTCCTAATAGCTGCATGTTGGAATCTTTTTATTGTTGTAGTTCCACTCCCATATAATCATTCTTAGCTCTATTCCTTGATATCGGCTTTGACATGGTCGATTTGACAAGGTGCTGTATTGCTAACCCTGCGTTGATGTGTCATTTCTAAAAGCAACAGTGGTTAAAAGGACCCAATGTTTTGCATGTTTCTTTGAATAAAACACCTGAACGTAACAGGCTGAAATGTTCTTAAAGGTACCCTGTCTGGTGGGTGGAGTTTTCAAGCCATTGTTTCCCCCTAGGCAACTGAATTGACGTAGGTGTTTCTTATTTTAGACTAAGGGCACCTCTGGCCAACACGACAAGGTTTCTGCATTTGCTCAGGTCACAGTGGATCTGTCAGACTGTTGTAAAGAGTCCCCTCTTTATCCCAGGAACAGGGAAGAGAAGGAGAGTGACAGATGAGAGAAAGCTGCGGACACCTCTAGAGTTTGGGTAAGATATACACCGTATATACATATATACACCACTCAGAATGTCACTGGTCACCCACTGTTAGTGCTGAGTGATTAACCGAAATGTCAGTTATTTTGGGGTTTTTAAACAACTAATTGACCGACTTCGGTTCAATTATTTGAATTCCATTTCGTTCTGGGTTTTTTCTGTGAGCTTGATTTGTGCAGCTTCTGTAGAGATAATCACATCAAGCCTGAACTGTGTGATGTTGTGGTTTCCAACAGGCCAATATTTTACATAGTTTAGCACAGAACACTTGGTAATTAACTACAATGACTGTAATCCATTGTGCGCCCACTTAAACTTGTCCAATCTGTGTGAAGAGCACAAGCAAAGTCGAGATGGCTAGAAAGCAGTTGCTTCGAGTCTGAAAATACATGATCTACATGATTGATAGGTGGTATTCAGCAGTCATAAAAGTATGTCTTATTTAATTTGAAGACCTTCTAAAATAGTGATTTTCTCAGACAGCATATGCAGCAGCTCTGATGAGATGATGACTTGGAATGAAATAATAGTCAGAAAATAAATATTTTATTAAAGTAATGTGAATAAATGATGGTTAAAAAGTGATAAGCAGTCACTACCATCCTGGGACTTTTATTAATTGTTGTATTCTGTGTTACAGCATTCAACACACATAATGCATAGTGCATTTATTGTAAAAAATAAATGTAAAAAAAAAAGTACTATAATATGATGTTGTGGCGATTTCCTCTTTCCCTCAAACAACATGGGTGGTATGACTGACTAAAAGGGTCTTAAATGAGCCAAATCATAGTGTATACATCCCAATCAGTGAGGTTCCTTTTTCCAGAGCGGTGATGATACATCGTCAACAACAGTGGCTAGACGAAAAAAAGAGTAAACAACACAACATCGCTCCTTCCCTCCCTTCATCCATCCTCCCTTCATCCTTCCCTCCCGCTACCCCTCCTCCCCTAAACTCTCCCTTCCTCAAACTTTCCCCTTTCCCTCCCTTGTCCCTCTCTCTTTCCCTCTATCCTTCATCCCTTTTCTCTATCCCTCCCTACCACTCACCATCCATCCCGCCTTCCCTCAGTGGGCCCCTCCAAAGCCCAGGCCTGACAGTAAGCAAGTGGCCAGGAAATGAGGCACTGCAGCAGTGATGGTCAGGGGTTAACCACATCCAGTCTCAACACAGACGCGCAACATTAGCAGCTCCGTCCCGCCACCCACCACAAACCCAGCGACGCTGCACTTAGATCAGGGTGTCTTTCATCTCCCACAGATGTTTCTCATCAGCAGGTTCAAAGAGAAAAGCAAGGCGACAAGCCTTATATCAGTCCCCTGCTCCTCTTAAGATCCAGGCTACGTCGCCAATGCTACCCTATTCCCTGTATAGTGCACTACTTTTGACCAGAGCCCCATGGGTTAGTGTACCATGTAGGGAATAGGGTGCCGTTTGGGCCAGAATCGTGTCGTGTGGGGCGGTGTTCCTCTTGGCAGCTGTCCATCCCAGGAGAGTCTGATTCCTACAGGGCTCACAGGGCAGCCAGACCACTCAGTACAGAAGACACAGCTGTAAACCGCTCATTTAGATAGCTGCCCTCGCCAACATCAGGCTCTAGCTGTCTGCTGAAGGATTGGCAGCTAGGAGAAGAGCATGTAACAATTTTAGCTGACTAAGTGTTGTGTAAAAGAATGAAGAAGGTGTAAGAAGGTAGCACAAATCAACTTAGTTTCCACTCATGTACTTTGATATACAGTACAATTTATAATGCATCTTGTATAGTTCCTCTACTTTGACTGCTTGAAACATTACAAAATGATACATGACTGGAATATATCGGCACTGCACTGTGTCGTTCTGCCCGATTTAGTGTGAATGGGATTGTGCTTCTGTATGTGAATCACTTGTAACCTCCCTCCATCCTAGGTGGCAGAGAGAGACTCGTATCTGTAATGTGGCGGGCCGTCTGCAGGGAGACGTGGCGTATTACGCCCCGTGTGGGAAGAAGCTCCGGCAGTACCCCGACGTGATGAAGGTAAGGTCATACCTCCCAGGTCACTAGCGTTAGCATCCTCTCTCCCTACATCTCTTTCCTACGAATCCTAATAGATTTAAAGCTAATGTTAATGAGGGATTTGATTTGCATTGTCTCCAGATTTTGATCAAGAAAGACATAGTTTACACCCAAACCAATAAGGTTTCTGTTATTAACTTAATCTTTGCCTTAACACTGATCTTTTGTCTCACCAAGGCCTCATTTATGTTCTTCTTTGTAGTATGTGTCCAGAAATGGAATAAGTGACATCACACGCGATCATTTTAGCTTCAGTGCAAAAATAAGGGTTGGTGACTTCTATGAAGCCAGAGAAGGACCGCAGGTGACTGTCATCTCTTTATTGACCGTTTTTTCCCTCCCACAGAGCAGTCTTCTGTAGCTGTACTGTAGCTGTACTAAAGTACTGTATATCATTGTGTTACTATTACATTCACTGGAAAAGTTATATGCTGTATTGTAATATGAAAGCCAGGCGCATATAGTTAAAGGGATAGTTCACTCCAAAACGCTATTTTAAGATGGAGCCCTTTCAGTACATAGAAAAAAAGTGACAAATATGCATTTTTCTACATACAACAAGTGATGTCTAATTGATTCATACTTAAAGGCAGCAATTACATAGATATATGTATTTAAGCTTAACGTTCATATTTCTTTGTCATGAGGTTATTGTTTATACGGTATCAAGTATAGTCATACTGCAGTGTAAGTAAATGGAATGCTCTAATTGTCTGTCCCTCGCTCTCCTCTCATAAGGGATTGCAGTGGAGCTTGTTGACCGAGGATGAGGTGATTCCTCGTATCCTGGCCATGGAGGGGAGGCGTGGGCATCCCCCTAAGCCTGAACACCAGAGGAGAGGTGACGAGGGCCCCCGGTCCAGGCGCAGTAAGGGTCGACTTCCTAACGTTGGCGAGGCCGACTTCCCAGGCGCCACTGACGCCAAACTTCTACGCAAACTAGAAGCTCAAGGTGGGTTCAGTTCTTGCAAGCATCACTGGGGTACACTAAGTGACCAAAAGTATGTGAACACCTGCTCGTCGAAGGGCGATTAGGCCTGGCTCGCAGTCTGCATTCCAATTCATCCCAAAGGTGTTCGATGGGGTTGAGGTCAGGGCTCTGTGCATGCCAGTCAAGTTCTTTCACACCGATCTCAACAAACCATTTCTGTATGGACCTCGCTTTGTGCATGGGGGCATTGTCATGCTGAAACAGGAAAGGGCCTTCCCCAAACTGTTGCCACAAAGTTGGAAGCACAGAATCGTCTAGAATGTCATTGTATGCTGTAGTGTTAAGATTTCCCTTCACTGGAACTAATGGGGCTAGGCTAAACTATGAAAAACAGCCCGAAACCATTTTGTCCTCCACCTAACTTTACAGTTGGCACTATGCATTGGGGCAGGTAGCGTTCTCCTGGCATCCAGCAAACCATGATTAATCCGTCGGAATGCCAGATGGTGAAGTATGATTCATCACTCCAGAAAACACATTTCCACTGCTCCAGAGTTCAATGTCAGCGAGCTTTACACCACTCCATCCGACGCTTGGCATTGTGCATGGTGATCTTAGGCTTGTGTGCGGCTGCTCGGCCATGGAAACCCATTTCGTGAAGCTCCCAACGAACAGTTCTTTGTGCTGATGTTGCTTCCAGAGGCAGATTGGAACTCGGTAGTTAGCGCTATGCCCTTCAGCACTCGGCGGGTCCCGTTCTGTGAGCTTGTGTGGCCTACCACTTCGCGGCTGAGCCATTGTTGCTCCTAGACATTTCCACTTCACAATAACAGTACTTAGGTAGCCGAACTGGTGCCATTTTTCACAATTTCATGTGTCTGAAGGTACAAACTCTGCCTTTCCGGTGGGCACAGAGAAAATCAAGTGCACTATGGGTCTACCGCTGGCCAATCGGATGGCTTAGATTACCGCGTCTGCAGTAACGTAGCAGGCATAAAAGAAAGCTACAGCAAAATTGATACTGTGAAATTTCAAAAGGTTTAAAACCATGACGAGAGAGACTGTCAACAAATGCAATGAATAACTGCTGTTTATATGACTGAGTTCATGTTTAAGTTCTTACTCAGCACTTAGTATTACAATTTTAAAATGCGCGGTCTTCCTATTTCAAAGCACTGCAGCATTAATGATTGAGTGTATCGATAGGCTTACGTTGTTATTAGCAGCTTGGTCTTTTTTAATATCAAGGAATGTTTCACTTTCTTGTTTGTAGGAGTAACAACATGAATTTGTTCATGAGGCAGAAGTAATACGGTTCAACTTGAGTTTCGCCTTCAGCTGGAAGACAGTGCACCTTTTTGGTCAGTGGAGGAAAGGGAAAGCGAAGGGATGTTGAGAGGTGGACCCTAAGTCTGTATGCTCACTCAGCTGTGCCTCAAATAATACAACAGCAGATCTATTAATGGTGTGATCATATAGCCTACCTCAAATTTTGAAATATACACTGCTCAAAAGAATAAAGGGAACACTTAAACAACACAATAACTCCAAGTCAATCACACTTCTGTGAAATCAAACTGTCCACTTAGGAAGCAACACTGATTGACAATAAATTTCACATGCTGTTGTGCAAATGGAATAGATAACAGGTGGAATTTATAGGCAATTAGCAAGACACCCCCAATAAAGGAGTGGTTCTGCAGGTGGTGACCACAGACCACTTCTCAGTTCCTATGCTTCCTGGCTGATGTTTTGGTCACTTTTGAATGCTGGCGGTGCTTTCACTCTAGTGGTAGCATGAGACGGAGTCTACAACCAACACAAGTGGCTCAGGTAGTGCAGCTCATCCAGGATGGTACATCAATGCGAGCTGTGGCAAGAAGGTTTGCTGTGTCTGTCAGCGTAGTGTCCAGAGCATGGAGGCGCTACCAGGAGACAGGCCAGTACCTCAGGAGACGTGGAGGAGGCCGTAGGAGGGCAACAACCCAGCAGCAGGACCGCTACCTCCGCCTTTGTGCAAGGAGGAGCACTGCCAGAGCCCTGCAAAATTACCTCCAGCAGGCCACAAATGTGCATGTGTCTGCTCAAACGGTCAGAAACAGACTCCATGAGGGTGGTATGAGGGCCCGACGTCCACAGGTGGGGGTTGTGCTTACAGCCCAACACCGTGCAGGACGTTTGGCATTTGCCAGAGAACACCAAGATTGGCAAATTCGCCACTGGCGCCCTGTGCTCTTCACAGATGAAAGCAGGTTCACACTGAGCACATGTGACAGACGTGACAGAATCTGCCTGCAACATCCTCCAGCATGACCGGTTTGGCGGTGGGTCAGTCATGGTGTTGGGTGGCATTTCTTTGGGGGGCTGCACAGCCCTCCATGTGCTCGCCAGAGGTAGCCTGACTGCCATTAGGTACCGAGATGAGATCCTCAGACCCCTTGTGAGACCATATGCTGGTGCGGTTGGCCCTGGGTTCCTCCTAATGCAAGACAATGCTAGACCTCATGGGGCTGGAGTGTGTCAGCAGTTCCTGCAAGAGGAAGGCATTGATACTATGGACTGGCCCGCCCGTTCCCCAGACCTGAATCCAATTGAGCACATCTGGGACATCATGTCTCGCTCCATCCACCAACGCCACGTTGCACCACAGACTGTCCAGGAGTTGGCGGATGCTTTAGTCCAGGTCTGGGAGGAGATCCCTCAGGAGACCGTCCGCCACCGCATCGGGAGCATGCCCAGGCGTTGTAGGGAGGTCATACAGGCACGTGGAGGCCACACACACTACTGAGCCTCATTTTGACTTGTTTTAAGGACATTACATCAAAGTTGGATCAGCCTGTAGTGTGGTTTTCCACTTTAATTTTGAGTGTGACTCCAAATCCAGACCTCCATGGGTTGATAAATTTGATTTCCATTGATAATTTGTGTGATTTTGTTGTCAGCACATTCAATTATGTAAAGAAAAAAGTCATTAAGAATATTTCATTCATTCAGATCTAGGATGTGTTATTTTAGTGTTCCCTTTATTTTTTTGAGCAGTGTATATTTTAAGAAATGACCCCAACAACCATGCATTGACAGGGCAATTCAAGCAAAGCCTATAGCTTACTGCACAAACCTCATTGCTCCAGTGCTGTTTTTAATTGGTTAATGTTGCATAGGCTTATGTTTTTTAAATCATGTAAAAAAAATCTGTCCAGTACATCGCAGCTTGCATTTTGACTCGGAAAGTGATCTCGACTCAAAGGTTGGTCACCACTGTTCTAGAGTTTTCCCTGTTAACACAATCAACGTTTCCCTTTACTGTGGCAATTGTGACTGAATCAATGCAATATAAGCCACTTTCAATGCAACATACCGAAACAAAACCAACTATGCAAGATATTTTGTTGTAGCAGAATGCATCGGAGTGGCATTATTTTGGATTGACACACACGACTCAGCCCGTACTCTACACAGACCGGTGCAGCATAAACAATAAGAGCTGCAGTAGGCCTATATGCAAATATACCATTGCCATATAGGGATCTATGCCATTTACTTTGAACTGGACTATGTTTACAGCATGAGCGGTCGTGAGTAGATGTGCTTGTTTTGAGATCAAAGCGAGAGCTGCATGTAGCCACGTGTGCTACATGCACAGAATTTTCACAACGTTCAAGTTTGCGCTCAGCAGACCTGAAAAATGCTCAGTGCCCAAAGAAATGTAGGGAACATTGGTGTCCACATACTTTTGTCTATATACAGTGCATTCAGAAAGTATTCAGACCCCTTGACTCTTTCCACATTTTGTTACGTTACAGCCTTAAAAAAAAACTGTAATACCTTTTTTAAATTTTTTTTTTAATCTACACTCAATACCCCATAATGACAAAGCAAAAACAGGTTTTTAGAAGTTTCTGCAAGTTAAATCAGTGCCTTGCGAAAGTATTCGGCCCCCTTGAACTTTGCGACCTTTTGCCACATTTCAGGCTTCAAACATAAAGATATAAAACTGTATTTTTTTGTGAAGAATCAACAACAAGTGGGAAACAATCATGAAGTGGAACGACATTTATTGGATATTTCAAACTTTTTTTAACAAATCAAAAACTGAAAAATTGGGCGTGCAAAATTATTCAGCCCCTTTACTTTCAGTGCAGCAAACTCTCTCCAGAAGTTCAGTGAGGATCTCTGAATGATCCAATGTTGACCTAAATGACTAATGATGATAAATACAATCCACCTGTGTGTAATCAAGTCTCCGTATAAATGCACCTGCACCGTGATAGTCTCAGAGGTCCGTTAAAAGCGCAGAGAGCATCATGAAGAACAAGGAACACACCAGGTAGGTCCGAGATACTGTTGTGAAGAAGTTTAAAGCCGGATTTGGATACAAAAAGATTTCCCAAGCTTTAAACATCCCAAGGAGCACTGTGCAAGCGATAATATTGAAATGGAAGGAGTATCAGATCACTGCAAATCTACCAAGACCTGGCCGTCCCTCTAAACTTTCAGCTCATACAAGGAGAAGACTGATCAGAGATGCAGCCAAGAGGCCCATGATCACTCTGGATGAACTGCAGAGATCTACAGCTGAGGTGGGAGACTCTGTCCATAGGACAACAATCAGTCGTATATTGCACAAATCTGGCCTTTATGGAAGAGTGGCAAGAAGAAAGCCATTTCTTAAAGATATCCATAAAAAGTGTTGTTTAAAGTTTGCCACAAGCCACCTGGGAGACACACCAAACATGTGTAAGAAGGTGCTCTGGTCAGATGAAACCAAAATTGAACTTTTTGGCAACAATGCAAAATGTTATGTTTGGCGTAAAAGCAACACAGCCCATCACCCTGAACACACCATCCCCACTGTCAAACATGGTGGTGGCAGCATCATGGTTTGGGCCTGCTTTTCTTCAGCAGGGACAGGGAAGATGGTTAAAATTGATGGGAAGATGGATGGAGCCAAATACAGGACCATTCTGGAAGAAAACCTGATGGAGTCTGCAAAAGACCTGAGACTGGGACGGAGATTTGTCTTCCAACAAGACAATGATCCAAAACATAAAGCAAAATCTACAATGGAATGGTTCAAAAATGAACATATCCAGGTGTTAGAATGGCCAAGTCAAAGTCCAGACCTGAATCCAATCGAGAATCTGTGGAAAGAACTGAAAACTGCTGTTCACAAATGCTCTCCATCCAACCTCACTGAGCTCAAGCTGTTTTGCAAGGAGGAATGGGAAAAAAATTCAGTCTCTCGATGTGCAAAACTGATAGACATACCCCAAGCGACTTACAGCTGTAATCGCAGCAAAAGGTGGCGCTACAAAGTATTAACTTAAGGGGGCTGAATAATTTTGCACGTCCAATTTTTCAGTTTTTGATTTGTTAAAAAAGTTTGAAATATCCAATAAATGTCGTTCCACTTCATGATTGTGTCCCACTTGTTGTTGATTCTTCACAAAAAATACAGTTTTATATCTTTATGTTTGAAGCCTGAAATGTGGCAAAAGGTCGCAAAGTTCAAGGAGGCCGAATACTTTCGCAAGGCACTGTATGTTTTCAGACTCAGTACTTTGTTGAAGCACCTTTGGCAGAGATTATAGCTTCGAGTCTTCTTGGGTATGACACTACACACCTGTATTTGGGTAGTTTCTCCCATTCTTCTCTGCAGATCCTATCAAGCACTCTCAGGTTGGATGTGGAGCATCGCTGCACAGCTATTTTCAGGTCTCTCCAGAGATGTTCGATAGGATTTAAGTCCGGGCTCTGGCTGGGCCCCTCAAGGAGATTGAGACTTGTCCCGAAGCCACTCCTGCATTGTGTTGGCTGTGTGCTTTGGGTTGTTGTCCTGTAGGAAGGTGAACCTTTGCCCCAGTCTGAGGTCCTGAGCGCTCTGGCGCAGGTTTTCATCAAGGATTGCTCTGTACTTTGCTCCGTTCATCTTTCCCTCCATCCTGCCTAGTCTCCTAGTCTCTGCCGCTGAAAAACATCCCCACAGCATGATGCTGCCACCACCGTGCTTCACCGTATGGATGGTGCCAGGTTTCTTCCAGAAGAGACGCTTGGCATTCAGGCCAAAGAGTTCAATCTTGGTTTCATCAGACCAGATAATCTTGTTTCTCATGGTCTGAGTGTCCTTTAGGTGCCTTTTGGCAAACTCCAAGTGGGCTGTCATGTGCCTTTTTACCGTCTGGCCACTCTTACCATTGTTATAACTTTAATGGGTTACAGAGTTAATGTTTACAGTTAATTCATTGCGCTGTATCTAAAGATAAGAGAACACACCTGTTGTGTACAAGTGACAAGTCATTATCCAAGTAAAAGTGGTAAAATGTAACATGAACAAGTATTATTACTCAAAAAGAAGTATTCATCTCAACTGACGTCCCGAGTCATTACTTTGAACATAGTTGTTCTATATTTTTGGTGCCGAAACCAGGGAGTATGAGCTGCGACGGTGATCCGAGGGATGAAGTGGCTGAAATGGCTGAGGAGGAACGTCGGTATGGAGCAGAAAGAATGAGACAAAAGCGGGGTACCATCCTGAGGTGCCACAACACGGATTTTGAATCAGATTGACGTGGATATAACCCAGTAAAATCTGGATACCGACTACTTCAGTACATTGTTGGAATTGCTGTCAGCTGTTGTGGAATTGAACAGTTAACTCCGTTGGACGTATTGGATGCGGAGATTGCATGCACAGAGAATTACAAAGAGTGCGTTATCATGCTGGAGAGTCGTGCACAATGAGTAATAGATAAAAAATAAATACAAAACAGGACCTCGATCCACTACCAGGACGGGTGAGTGACGCTAACTGAAAACAGAACACAGAGACAATCACTAAGGCTACCGAAGTTGATTGAGAAATTCTATGGAGATGTCAGTATGTGGCGGGAGTTTTGGAGCCAGTATGAGACTGCTATTCACAACAATGATTCACTGTGCAGTAGAGAAGTTTATACCTACCTGAGAACTTCTCACTGGACCAGCTGCAAAGTCAGTAGCAGGACTGATGTTAACAGTAACTATGATGATACAATCGCTCTTCTCGAGCAGATTTGGAAGGAAGGATCTTGTGATTAGTGCTCACGTGTCAAAGCTGCTGAATCTCACTCCCGTGAGGAAATCCTCTTACAGATGCATACGATGAATGTGAAATTCAGATTGGGAGCTTGGAATCACTGGGTGTAGTGTCAGAAACCTATGGAAGGCTACTGTGCCCAATCTTACTACAGATGATTGCAGAGGAGATAGCGCTTGACTATAGTCGTCAGAGGGGAGTAGATGATGAATGGAAAGTGTCTGAGATGGTCAGTTTCCTACAGAAGGAGGTTCAGAGCAGGGAGATGTCATTTGTAGTGCTAAGATCATGCAACCAACAGAAAGAGGTCAAACCATGGAACAGGTCATGCTCCTCCAATGAAATTAAAACAAAGACCCAACATGCTATCTGCTGCGGCACTGCCACCCGGCCAGCCAGAAGGAACAGAACTGTATTCGGTGATGGTGCAGACCACATATTCAGAAAACTGCCCAGATCACAATATTGCTGCACACAAAGAGAGACTAAAGAACATGGGAAGATGCTTTGTATGTTTAGGAAAGAAACACATATCAAAATTCTTTAAAGTCAGTGTCATGTGCAACATATGGAAGCAGACATCACATTGCTGTGTGTACTGGTAAGAGGCGTGAGGTGCAACCCCCTCCTGTTTCTGCAGATGCTGTTGTTTCCTCAGTTATTCCCCATTCTGTGAAGACAACTAGGCGGCCAGAACACTGTTGCCATAAACGATAAAAGCCATGGGTAGAAGGCCCATCGGGCAGGAAGATAGCTCGTTGCTTACTAGATGGAGGCAGTCAGAGAAGCTTCATACATGAAAACCTTGTGAAGGGCCTGAAACTACCAGTAATCAGACAAGAGGCACTCACTCTTCACACGTTTGGCTCCACTGCTCCAGCAACGTCCCAACGCAACACAGTGAATGTCATCTTGGAGAATGTCTGGGACAAATAGCAGAGAATTGAAATGGAGGCAATTGAAACCCCACAAGTGTGCACAGCTGTGATGAAGGTTCCCGGTGAGCAGATTCAACATGAGCTCAATAGAAAGGGACTGCAGCTCGCAGACTTTCGAGAAGATAACAAAGATCCTGAACTCTGTCCTGATATGAGCAGACTACTACTTGCAGATAGTATCAGACTGAGTGGAGCAACTGACAGACGCTGGTTGCTTTAGAGGGAACCCTTGGATGGTCGGTGCAGGGACCATTGTCCATGTCAAGTGTTGCCAAGGCTTGACATGGAAAACACAGAACCCAGAGGAAAGGAGGCTCTACAGATGTTCGAGAGAACAACCACCTTCAAAGATGAACGATACCATGTGGAGTTGCCATGTAAATGAGAAATGCCAGAACTCCAAGACAACTACAGTTGAAGTCGGAAGTTTACATACACTTAAGTTGGAGTCATTAAAACTCATTTTTCAACCACTCCACAAATTTCTTGTTAACAAACTATAGTTTTGGCAAGTCGGTTAGGACATCTACTTTGTGCCTGACACAAGTAATGTTTCCAACAATTGTTTAGACAGATTATTTCGCTTATTCACTGTATCACAATTCCAGTGGGGCAACACTAAGTTGACTGTGCCTTTAAACAGCTTGGAAAATTCCAGAATGTCATGGCTTTAGAAGCTTCTGATAGGCTAATTGACATCATTTGAGTCAACTGGAGGTGTACCTGTGGATGTATTTCAAGGCCTACCTTCAAACTCAGTGCCTCTTTGCTTGACATCATGGGAAAATCAAAAGAAATCAGCCAAGACCTCAGAAAATAATTGTAGACCTCCACAGGTCTGGTTCATCCTTGGGAGCAATTTCCAAATGCCTGAAGGTACCACGTTCATCTGTACAAATAATAGTACCCAAGTATAAACACCACGGGACCACGCAGCCGTCATACCACTCAGGAAGGAGACACGTTCTGTCTCCTCGAGATGAATGTACTTTGGTGCAAAAAGTGCAAATCAATCCCAGAACAACAGCAAAGGACCCTGTGAAGATGCTGGAGGAAACAGGTACAAAGTATCTATGTCCGCAGTAAAACGACTCTAATATCGACATAACCTGAAAGGCTCCTCATCAAGGAAGAAGCCACCGCTCCAAAACCGCCATAAAAAAGCCAGACTACGGTTTGCAACTGCACATGGGGACAAAGATCGTACTTTTTGGAGAAAAGTCCTCTGGTCTGATGAAAAAAATAATAGAACTGTTTGGCGAGAATGACCATCGTTATGTTTGGAGGAAAAAAGAGCGAGGCTTGCAAGCCGGATAACACCATCAACTGTGAAGCGGCAGCATCATATTGTTGTGGTGCTTTTCTGCAGGGGGGACTGGTGCACTTCACAAAATAGATGGCATCAGAGGGAGGAAAATTATGTGGATATGTTGAAGCAACATCTCAAGACATCAGTCAGGAAGTTAAAGCTTGGTCGCAAATGGGTCTTCTGAATGGACAATGACCCCAAGCATACTTCCAAAGATGTGGCAAAATGGCTTCAAGACGGCTAAATCAAGGTATTGGAGTGGCCATCACAAAGCCCTGACCTCAACCCTATAGAAAATGTGTTAGCAGAATTGAAAAAGCTTGTGCGTGCAAGGAGGCCTACAAACCTGACTCAGTTACACCAGCTCTGTCAGGAGGAATGGGCCAAAATTCACCCAACTTATTGTGGGAAGCTTGTGGAAGGCTACCCGAAATGTTTGAACCAATTTAAAGGCAATGCTACCAAGTACTAATTGAGTGTATGTAAACTTCTGACCCACTGGGAATGTGATTCTATTATTCTGACATTTCACATTCTTAAAATAGTGGTGATCCTAATCTTATCCTAGTTTTTACTAGGATTAAATGTCAGGAATTGTGAAAAACTGAGTTTAAATGTATTTGTCTAAGGTGTATGTAAACTTCTGACTTCAACTGTATAGAATCGCCAAGAAACGGTTTGAAGGTAAGACTGATGAAGGATATGATGTTGTACAGCAGATACAATGAAGTAGTTGAGGACCACATACAGTAGGATATGGCAGTGGACATGCCCAAGGACAACGCATCAAACTCCAACAACGTGAAATATTACTTACCTCACCATGCAGTACTCCGGGAGGACAAGGTGACAACAAAACTGAGAGGGGTGTTTGATGCCTTGTCCCATGAAGATGGCTGTCCCTCCCTCTGACTGTCTACTCACAGGACCGAACCTGAATCCGATTCTGCTTAGCATTCCGATGAAGTTCAGACTACATGAGATTGCATTCACGGCAGACATCAAGAAGGCTTTCCTGCAGAAATCCCTAGCAGAGAGAGAGAGAGACGCTGTGAGATTCCTCTTGCTCACAGGCCCACCAAGGGGAGAAAATGAAGAAGAGCTGCGCGTGCTTAGGATTACCAGAATGCTATTTGGAGTTTCCCCAAGTCCATTCTTGCTCACAGCTAGACAGAAGAACCAGAAGTTGTCGAGGCATTGGGGGAGTCACTCTATGTAGATTACTTAATTGATGATTTTAATGCGATGTTGAAGAGGCTTACTTTGTGACAACTGCAAAGCGAATGCTGTTGACTGCAGGCATGGACCTCTGCAAGGGGATGACCAACCCTCCTGAACTGAAAACAAAATGGGAGGAGAGTACGACAACTGACCTCCCGTTGGCACTAGAAACACAAGGAGTTTAGGTTTAGTGTGGCGACCATGAACAGATTACTTTGTGTTTGACCTCAGGCCGCTGCTGAGCATTCTAAAGCACAAGGAAAACACAGATAAGTGTTCTGCAGTCGTCTGCATGCTTCTTCAACCCTCTTGGCTTCCTGACCCCCTTCACCATCAGGATCAAGCGCATGTTCCAGGAAATGTGGGAGAGGGGACTCAGCTGGGATGAAGATTTACCACCTGATCTGACACAAGAATGGCAACTGTGGTATTCAGAACTACACCAGCTTGCCATACCAAGGTGGTACAGAGCAGACATGCAGCCACAGAACTGCCACAGACTGAAACTACACTTGTTCTGTGGGCTTACAGTACAGTAGCTTACCTGCAAGGTTTATCACAAGATTGGGAAACAACGACAAGTCTAGTCGCATCCAAGTCCAGGGTAGCCCCACTCAAGAAAATGACGCTGCCACGCCTGGAGCTCATGGTAGCTGTGATTGGAGCGAGACTAGCAAACAACCTGATGAGCACACTGAAAATGGAACAAAAATCGATCAAAATGTGGACAGACATGATGAACGTGCTGCATTGGATTTGCAGCTCAGCTCAGAAACGGAAACCGTTTGTCGCAAATGGAGTGACAGAGCTCCAGTCCTTGACTGATCCAGAGTCATCGTGACATTATTGAAGGGGAAACTAATCCAGCCGACCTCCCTACAAGAGGACAAACTGTTAAAAACTTGACACAGAGCCAGCTATGGTGGAACGGACCCATCATTCTGACATCACCTAAACAGTCAGAGGAGACTGATGATGACAAGGTTCCAGAAGAGGTGAATACAGAACTCAAGTCTAGTCGCCTGGTCACTGTACAGCTCACAGCAAACAGCACAGACATCACTAAACCGTGTTGGAACTTGAAAGGTACAGCAAACTGAGAAGTGTTCAGTGTGACCACCTGGATAAAGAGATTCATAGCGAATGCTCGTACAATTATTAAAGTTGCAAGGTGAACTAACTGCTGACGAACTGTTCGGGTCTGGATCAAGGTAACAGAACAATAGAGTTTCAGTCAGGAGAAATTACTGAAGGCAGGAAAAAGCCTAAACCATGACTAAAATCAAAGAACTGAAACCGTCCCTGGATGAACACGAACTACTCAGTGTAGGAGGAAGACTGCAACAGTCCAACTTCACATTCAGAGAGCAGCACCCATGGGTTCTGCCCAACAAGCACAGATACTCAAATGTTTATACAGTACTATCTTGAGAGGATGATGCATTCTGGAGTAAGAGACACTCTAGTACAAATCAGAGAGCGATACTGGATCTTGCGTGCTAGGCAGCTAGTCAAGAGCACAGTGGCAAGATGTATAGTTTGCAAAAGATTCAAGGCAAGGGCTGAACAGCAGGTCACTGCACCTTTAAAAGACAGAATAACTGAATACCCACCATTCAAAGTTACAGGTGTGGATTTTGCAGGGCCGCTCTACATGAAAGAAAATGGTTCTGTGAAGAAGTCAAACATTGCGCTGTTCACTTGTGGTGTAACCAGAGCATTTAATTTGGAACTGGTCTCTCATTAGTCAACCGAGATATTCCTGTTAGCTCTGAAAATATTAATCTCAAGGAGAAGATTATGTAAGGTAATCTATTCGGACAATGCAAAAGCCTTCAAGAGCGCTGATCAGGACTTGAACGAGTTGTGGAAGGCAATCAAAGTGCCCCAACTTAGATAGGGGCATCACCTGGAGGTTCATCGCCAAGCGAGCGGCATGGTGGGGCGGATCCTCGGAAAGACTTGTCAGGTCAGTGAAGACATGCCCGAGAAACATTCTTGGGAGAGCTTTGCTCAACTTTTGAAGAGATGTGCACAGTCCTGACAGAGGTTGAAGCTATCCTAAACTCTAGGCCTCTGACCTTCGTCCACAATGAAGTGGATGAACCACAACCCCCGACACCAGCACACTTCCTGGTGGGTAAAAGACAAACCTCTTTGCTGCCCAAGCCATTTCCAGCTGACACTCAGCACCCAGGAGGAAATGACATGCAGATGGAAGTACAGGCAGAGACTTGTGACCAGCAAGCGAAGATACTACTTCCTGGATCTAAAGTCGGCACAACCCTGTGACACCACAGCCCACCCCACTGAAAGTGGGTGATGTTGCACTCGTCGGAGAAGATAACACACCCAGACAAACCTGGAACCTAGG
Organism: Oncorhynchus mykiss; assembly: GCF_057628025.1. Classification (NCBI taxonomy): domain Eukaryota; kingdom Metazoa; phylum Chordata; class Actinopteri; order Salmoniformes; family Salmonidae; genus Oncorhynchus; species Oncorhynchus mykiss. Next base: position 59,495,589 of record NC_143024.1, on the reverse strand, counting down.
GAAGATTGAGGAACTGTTTCCAGGCTGAAATGGGCTATTCAGGTCATGTTCAGTTCGTACTGCCGCAGGGACTTTGTTGAGAAGACCTATTCAGTTGATATACTGCTTAGAGATGTAGATGAACACAGCTGTTCATCTAGGGGCAGGAAGTTGTAACTTTAATTGGTTACAGAGTTAATGTTTACAGTTAATTTATGGAGCTGTGTCTAAAGATATTTTATTTTACAGTTATTTACATATGTCAGAGTAATTGTATTAGTTCTCAATCTCCATCACATGAATTATATGTACATTGGCCAGAGAAATTGTGAACCCTTTGGAATTACCTGGATTTCTGCATAAATTTGACATAAAATTTGATCTGATCTTCATCTATGTCACAACAATAGAACAACTCGGTGTGCTTAAACTAATAAAACACAAACTATTGTATTTTTCTTGTCTATATTGAGTACGTCATTTAAACATTCAAGTGTAGGTTAGGAAAAGTATGTGACTCCCTAGGCTAGTGACTTCTCCAAAAACTAATTGGAGTCAGGAGACCGCTAACCCGGAGTCGAATCAATGAGACAAGATTGTAGATTTTTGTTAGTTACCCTGCCCCATTAAAAAAAAAAAAAACTCACAAAATTTGAGTTTGCTATTCACAAAAAGCATTACCTGATGTGAACCACGCCTCTAACAAAAGAGATCTCAGAAGACCTGATATTAAGAATTGTTGCCTTGCATACAGCTGCAAAGAGTTACAAAACTATCTCTAAAAGTCAGTCCACGGTAAGACAAATTGTCTATAAATGGAGAAATATTCTGTGGACAGATGAAACTAAAGTTGAGTCGTTTGGAAGGAACACACAACACTGTGTGGAGAATAAAAGGCACAGCACACCAACATCAAAAACCTCATCCCAACTGTAAACAATGGTAGAGGGAGCATCATGGTTTGGGGCTGCTTTGCTGCCTCTAGGCCTAGACGGCTTGCTATCATCGAATTCCCAAGTTTATCAAGACATTTTGCAGGAGAATGTAAGGCTGTCTGCCAATTGAAGCTCAACAGAAGTTGGGTGATGCAACCAGACAACAACCCAAAAGACAGAAGTAAATCAAAAACAGAATGGCTTCAAAAGAAGAAAATACGCCTTCTGGAGTGGCCCAGTCAGAGTCCTGATTTCAATCCGATTGAGATGCTGTGGTATGACCTCGAGCAGTTCACACCAGACATTGCAAGAATATTGTGGAACTGAAACAGTTTTGGAAAGAGGAATGGTCCAATATTCCTCCTGATCGTTGTGCAGGTCTGATCTGCAACTACAGAAAACATTTGATTGAGGTTATTGCTGCCAAAGGAGGGTTAAGCTGTTGCTAAATCCAAGGGTTCACATACTTTTCCCAACCTGTACTGTGAATGTTTACATGGCGTGTTCAATAAACACATGAAAAATTATAATGGTTTGTGTTATTCATTTAAGCAGACTGTCTATTGTTGTGACTTAGAGGATCAGATCAAATTGTATCACCAATTTATTCAGAAATCCAGATAATTCTAAAGGGTTCACATACATTTTCTTCCCACTGTACATATCTGTTGTAATGGATTACACTATTGACTGCAAGTACCGGAATGCCTTGCAACAGGGAAGAAAAAAACGAGAACTTGCCAGTTATGTACAAGTGATTTCCCTAGCTTTCTCTAGAACGTTGTTATATTGTTTTATAGAAGATAAAGTTGGTCAAATTTAACGTGTTCAAGTATTATTACTAAAAATAAGCTTTCATCTCACAACCGATGTCCCGAATCATTACTTTGAAGATAGTTATTCTATATCCATAAAGGCCTGATTGGTGGGGTGCTGCAAATATGGTTGTCCTTCTGGAAGGTTCTCCCATCTCCACAGAGGAACTCTAGAGGTCTGTCAGTGTGACCATCGCCTTGGTAACCTCCCTGACCTAGGCCCTTCTCCCCCAATTGCTCAGTTTGGCCGGGCAGCCAGCTTTAGGAAGAGTCTTGGTGGTTCCAAACTTCTTCCATTTAAGAATGATGGAGGCCATTGTGTTCTTGGGGACCTTCAATGCTGCAGAAAGTTTTTGGTACCCTTCCCCAGATCTGTGCCTCAACACAATTCCTTCGACCTCATGGCTTGGTTTCTACTCTGACATGCACTGTCAACTGTGGGACCTTATACAGACAGGTGTGTGCCTTTCCAAATCATGTCCAATCAATTGAATTTACCACAGGTGGACAGGATGCATTTCAAGTCTCATAGCAAAATCTCTGAATACGTATCTAAATAAGGTATTTAAAAATAAATAAATATTTATATAAATTTGACAACATTTCTGAAAACCTATTTTCTGTCATTATGAGGTATTGTGTATAGATTGAGGAACATTTTCATTTAATGCATTTTAGAATAAGGCTGTAATGTAACAAAATGTGGAAAAAGGTCTGAATGCACTGTATAGTGTATCTTTTTGAAGCTGCTGTAACCAATAGAAGCTGCTGTAACCAATAGAACTATGAACTCTAAAAATCTCTCCTCTTGTTGCAGAGATAGCTCGACAAGCAGCCCAGATTAAAATGATGAGGAAACTTGAAAAGCAGGCCATGGCACTAGCAGCCAAGGAGGCTAGGAAACAACAAGGTATTGTAAGCTAGTGTTCTGTGAAAGCTGTTCATATGACAATCTCATCCTGTTCTCCACCATAGCACAGTTAGTCCAGTTTAACCCACACAGTACAACCCTAATCTCAATGTTTACTTTCTTTCTTTCTCTCTGTCTGATTCTCTTTGTCCTTTCTTTCGGTCTTTCTCGCTCGCTCTCTCTTTCTCTCTCTCAGCAATCATGGCTGCTGAGGAGAAGCGGAAACAGAAGGAGCAAGTGAAGATTGTAAAGCAGCAGGTAGGGATTTGCCTACAGTACGAGCATTGCCATGTCATGTCCAAAAGCTCACCACTCGGATGCATCTGTTCACAAGTTGTGTTTTTGTTCCGACTCTTCCAAGGTGAAAAGATCCCAAGCAGAATTAATTGCTTTGAAATATTCTCTAAAGGGAAGGTGCTAACCTTCAAGATGCTACACTCGCTTAATCTTCATTATGGTTGCAAAATTCTGTGAACTTTCAATAAATTCTCTGGTTTTCCCCAAATCCCAGTTTGGAGGATTCAACCAGGATTTCTGGAATACCAGGGAATTTATTGAAAATTCATACATTTTTGCAACCTTAATCTCCATTAGAACTACGTATACAGGCCCCCTGTTCTAACATGCATGACTGTAGATTGAATTCCCCTATCCTTGTACTAGGAGAAGATCAAGCGCATTCAGCAAATTCAAATGGAGAAGGAGCTCAGAGCGCAGCAGATTCTCGAGGTGAGTTATTGCAGAAATATTCCGAAACACTTCCTTTTTTGCTGTTGGTAGGACTTTTTCTAAATCAACCAACGGCTATTTCTAAATTATGTGGTTGCACTTTTTCGGTTCTGTCTCCTGACTACAAATGACTAATGCTTAATTGGTTTTTCACAAAGTGCCATTGAATATTCATATCTCCTCAGACCGTGATGGGATTCGACACAAAATACCATCTCTCAGACAATAGTCGCTAACAGTTTAGCACAAGGAGGTGAAACAGCTATTTTCCATGCACAGCGCTAATAGAAGCTCCGAAGTGTTTTAGCTTTACTAAATCAAATTTCAGTTGACATGGTTGGCAAGCTGCTCTTAACAGGATTCCTCTATGCTTGTAATTAGATATTGAAATGTCTTAATTTATTCCGACTGGCTACTGGTATTTTGTAAGAACTACAACTAGTTTGTCTTTTTAGTGTTAATGTGAGGAAATAATTATCTCACTGCACAAGATTGCAATATTTCACGCTTGACATTGCCAGTAAGTCCCTGCTGCAAGTGGGACTATTCTCATTCAATATTATCCTCTCTCTGCTCTAAATTGAACAGTTCTATGTTGCACATATGTCTATTTCATTGTGTGTTTAGTGTTCGTGTAGTGACTAGAACCAAAATATGTATTTTGCCCTGCATGTTTATTTGTGAAAATTGTCTTGATTTTAGTTAATCAAACAATGTTAGCCCTCCCACATGACAGAAATTCATTATTTGCTTCTAGTAGGAACTAGTGATAAAAGCCTAATCTTACACGAGCATAAATGGATTTGTCTGTGTATTTCTGTACTGGCTACCGGCATGTAGTACTGTACATGTGCTGTTGAATGAAGTGTTGAATCTCTCAAGGTTGTTCTGTTGCATGACCTGTAGACCTGTTTTGCATGCACAGACTAAAAGGAAAAAGAAGGAAGAAGCGGCAAATGCCAAAATAATGGAGGCTGAAAAACGAATCAAGGTTAGTTTAGATGTCCTGTTAAAAGAATCAACCATTAATTTGTGGCCCACTCCACCTCCCACTGTTGCCTCAAGTCATACAACCCCTTTCGTGTTGATTCCCAATCTCCTCCTTGCACCTCATTGCCTCATTTAGGTGAATGTAAAGCAATGCTCATTGCTCCAAGGGACTGCTTCTCCGTGTTTAGGAAAATCTCCTTGCCACCCAGAGCAGACCTTTTCCATGTTAATCAGTGTCATAAAGGACATTGCATTCTGTCTCTGTCTCCTGCACGTCTCAAAAAAACAACAACAACAACTATGGCATTTCCATTTCACATTAGTTCCAACATGCCCGGGCTCTTTGCCTGTCTGTCAATCAGATTAGTGAGGGATTTGAACTTGCTGTGGAATGAAGTAGAGAAACCTTATCCGTTTGTGTTGGCTGCTTTTTTTAGATGATGGAAATGAGGGGTGTGTTTGGATTCTAATGTCGTTTTATCTTTTTCCCCTTAAAGGAGAAGGAGATGAGGAGGCAACAAGCAGTCATTTTGAAACACCAGGTAGGTATCACTCTCCTGCACCACATGATGTCCAAAGCCCATTTTCACTTTCAATTCTACTGGAATCTTTTTGGAAGAAGGGTTCTTCTTGATGTAAGTACTTGACAATTCCCTGTCCAAATCTGTCACTTTGTTAAATTCAGTTTTGATGACCCTAGCTTGTCACCTTTCTTTTGGGGGGGGGGTCTGTCTTATATGAACTTAGTTTTTATGAGCCTGTGATTTCTGTTCCGTAATACTTTGCCAACTCTTTCTCCCAGGAGTTGGAGAGGCATAGACTAGATATGGTATGGGTATGTTTACTTTTGCACATCTAACACCGCATCGTGATATTGGTTGTGATATGGTTGTTATAGCAATTCATGAAGTGTAGCTCTGGCTGCCGTCATACTACATTCTCCTGCATGGCTTTCGAGCAAAGTGCATTGCGTACGCACGTCTTGCTCTATTTGTTCTCGTACAAGACAAAATAGTCAAGAACTTCTTGACTCAGATTCCATTTAAGGGGAGCAATGCCCACTATCATGGTCCCTAAAGACGTGACCCTCCATTTCCTTGTTTTGTTGTCGAGTGAATGGAAGTGCTTGACATCCAGGTGTTTAAAGTCAATGTAGAGAATGCTGCACTTGTCCATTTTACCACCTGACAAATCAGACCCGTCCATCACCGGCTTTTCTCCTGCTTGTTGACATCAGTTTAAATCACCAACCTCCAGGTGAAATGTTCATTCATCGTTTCGTTGCCGTGTTTCTTGTTCCATATTTGATTTTTGTTGTTGTACCCAAACCTACTTACCATAAGTTACAATAAGCTAAAGACAGGCAATGATAGCATTGCTTTAAACCCATGCCATACTGAATATAGGCGTGCTCAGTACACACCTAAGATAAATTCATTACTACAAGGCCTCAATCTCCAATTGAATCCATGAATGTATTTGTGAGAGGTAACTTGCTTTCTGTCGTATAATATTACTTGCATTCTGATATAAGGTATTTTGCTTTGCTTTTCACCAGTGAATAAAGAATGAAAAACTGTAGCAGCTTTTAAGTAACTTTCTAACACGGCATAGTATGACGACGTCTGTTTTAATTCTTAGATGCAGTTGTACAAGTAGCACTTCAGTTTGCCTATTACCATTATACAGACGCATTCAAGCCGACTAACTTCAAGCTTACACTTTGCGTTGACACCGCCCTCATAGCTGTTGCTTTGCCCTTTTTTTTTTTTGATTGTTGGTTGTCATCATTTTATTAACCTCTGAACTTCCGCTATAATGTTCACAACGATGGCCAGACTATACTGTACGTGTCATAGTAAGCTGTTGTGTTTGACGTCTAATATGAAGTGGCCTGGTCTGTGTTGAGCTGTGGTTGTGTGTGCTCTGTCAGGAGAGAGAGAGGCGGAGGCAGCACATGATGCTGACGAAGGCCATGGACGCCCGTAAGAAAGCAGAGGTGCGTGATTCACAACTCGACCACTTCTCCTTGAAACTGTTAGAGCGGGCTTCTGGCTATTGCCTCCTCTCCTCAGTTCTTCCTCCCCCTCTTTTTGTAAAACTATATGGAGTGTGAATGAAAGAGGGAAATTGGGCCCGAAGCAATTTTCGGTGAAAGTGCAGCAATTTATAAGCAAGGAAGGCCTAGTGTTGGCCTGAATTGTAATGACATAATCCCTAACACGATTGTCTGCAACGGTGCCGATAGCATGCACTGTTAACTTGGTCTGTAATTTGGACCTTAGGAGCGGGAGCGCTTAAAGCAGGAGAAGAAGGATGAGAAACGGTTAAACAAGGAGAGGAAATTGGAGCTTAGAAGACTGGAACTGGAAATTGCCAAGGAGCTGAAGAAGCCAAATGAAGACATGTGCTTAGCAGATCACAAGGTATACGATTCATAGGAGCTACTAGCGGAAATTCTAAAGGGAGGGATATGAGCCTTCTATGGCTATGAGTGTGCTATCGGTCATAGATTTGTTCTCCAACTGAAAAGGAGACGTGGGCCGCATTGCCATTAGACGATCTCAAACCAAGAAAATCGTTAATACTGGCCACATTTAATCGCTTTCAATCAGTTTCTTTGCCTATTACCTATTTTAATCAATATGACGATAGTGTTTCTAAATGACACCGGTTCTTTATTTGTATAGTGATAACGTCTTACAAATTGGAATGCACGAAAGTGAAGTAAACACAGGTACACATTTTAATTGTGCCATCAAGTGGCTGCCCCTAACACAACTCTGACCAGGGGATTTCTGAGAGCTGCTTAATCATGATTTCACAGATCACACATCAACCCCGTCTCCATACGGCTCTCACTAAACCTCCCTCCATACGGGTCAAGCTCTGTTTGACCTACTTGAATCTGCAGCTAGAGAAGCTATCTCTCTAGATTTTGCTCTTACACTGCGTTAGGAACCTTGAAATTCTAACAAATGCACAGCACACTACTGTAATTACATGACTGAATGTGTCCTCTCTCCGTGCCCAGCCTCTCCCGGAGTATTCCCGTATTCCCGGCCTGGTTCTACCAGGAAGCAGCTTCTCTGACTGCCTGATGGTGATGCAGTTCCTGCGGAGCTTTGGGAAGGTGCTGGGCTTCGACGTGGACGCCCACATACCCAACCTGAGCGTGCTGCAGGAGGGCCTGCTCAACCTGGGAGACAGCATGGGACAGGTCCAGGACCTGCTGGTGCGCATGCTCTCTGCTGTGGTGTGTGACCCCGGACTGCCCCCAGGACACCGGGTGAGGGACTTTACTCTTTAGAACAAACGCACGCACTCACACTCGTCACACATTCATAAATACTAAAAGGCATATGTACAATTTGATGAATGCTTGAGCAGCCACGTATATTAGCACTTTCCCACATGGTCACACACTCATACTATCAGCAGTCGTACAGTATATTCTGATCTGCCTTCATAGACTGTACTGTACGCACTATCCACAGCTTAGAGGGCTGCATTGCAGAGCTAAAGACGAGATTCCCCTACTGTAATCAGAACACACAAGTGGGGCATTATCAATATCTCTGGCTCTGCGAGGCTAAATGAATGGGCTTATCTGTTTTTGGTTGGGTATCAGTGTTTATAGCTCTTAATACAGCTTCCACAGTTATACCCCCACATTTTTCCTAATTCATCAGTATTTTCTCTCCATGCTAATCTAAAGGGCTTAGTCACGCTTTCATGTGGCTTTCCATTATTCCTTCAAGGAGCCCAGATGACTGTCGCCTATTATGGAGCCTCAGTTGACGTCGAGGGAAAATGTATCCCTGAAAAGAGAAGAATGTAGTCCCCTCTAACTGTCCTCGTCTGTGCCTTAGGCTGGACTACATTATGCCCCTAAAGGCAGCGGTTCGATCCCCTGTTCCACCACTCACTTTCTCTCCTGTATCCCTCTACATATCTTTTGCAAACCTGTCAATAAAATGTGAAGATATTCTTTGAAAAAATATATGGGTCACATTTCATTTGGACAGTCGCGTATAGATGGTTATACGATCAACAAACAGTTTGTTGATAAGCAACTGCTTGCTAAGGTTAGGTTTAGAATGAGGGCGAGGGCTAGGGTTAGCAGACAGTTAGTTGAAGCGTCGTTTACTTGGGACCCTTCAAATAAAGTGTTTACCGATATATGTCCCTCTCCGCCCCGCCAGACCAAGACGGCCCTGGGGGACCACCTGAGTAATGTGGGCATCAACCGGGATAACGTGTCGGAGGTGCTGCGGGTCTACATGGAGGCTCACTGTGGGGGGACGGAGCTGCAGACTGACCTGGGAGAGGTCACGGCCAGTCTGAAGACCAAGGCTTTCCAGGCCCACACAGCCACACAGAAGGCCTCGGTCCTGGCCTTCCTGGTCAACGAGCTGTCCTGCAGTAAGAGTGTGGTCAGGTAAGAGAGGACACTGAACTCTTGGCCACAGCAGTCTCGTCTGCGATCTAGATCACAACACTGATACGGTCTGTTATTTAGACAAATGATGTCAAGGTAAGTGCTTTAGGCTTACATGTGGGGAAACTACTTTGTTGATATTTGATGTTGTTCAGTGTCCAATCAAAAAATGATTAAGGGACTCTATTCAACCTGTAAAGCTGAGGCGTTACAGATTCCGCTATAGAAAAGTAAAGGTCATTTCCGACTGAGCCCACATATGCAGCATTTACCGCGAAATGCAGTCTCCGCTAACGCGGGAAACTTTGCCTTTTAAATTTCAATCACGCAATGTGGATTGAATAGAGCCCAACGTTATTCTGAGCACAGATTGTTTTTTAGCTGACTGACGCCTGCGTCACTCATCTTTGAGCATGAAGCGGATTTTGCTGGACATAGTACTGTTTTATTTATTGGCATTTTTTTTGCTGTTAAATGTGGAATATCAAGAGTTGTGTTGTCATAGAGCGTTTCATTGGGTTGCATCAAACCTGAAACCCTTTTCAAGTCACTGCCTGTACCTGAGGTAGATTAGGTGACACAACTGGCAATGCTTGAAAATACAATCCTGTTGCTCAAGGAAAATTATGCCACTAAAGCCTTACTTCGCCTTTTTTATCATTGTTTAACAAAGCCGACCTATCTAAAATTGGTGCTTCGTGCTTCTTTGCAGCGAGATCGACAAGAACATCGATCACATGACCAACCTGCGACGGGACAAGTGGGTCATCGAGGGCACGCTTCGCAAGTGAGCACCCGAGTCATGTCAAGGAGCACTCAGGAGAAGACTACGTGACATACATTAATAGACCTGTATTACCGAATGGGTGTCCAGGGAAAATGATGGATATCAGAACATAATTTACTGTTGTCCCGCCTCTATTTCTTTTGTATTGGGACAGACTTGTTTGAAGTTATACTTCGAATAAATGTGAATTTGATTGTTTAGGCTTTTTAAAGGTTTTTATATAGTATGGTATGATACCAAAGCCTAGGAAAACATTTGCCACTCTTATCCTCCTGCTGCTTGTCTTGTTCCAGGCTGAGGACCAGCCACGCCAAGAAGACTGGGAAGAGGGACAGCGGTGTGGGGGGAGAGGAGACCCAGTCCCTGGGTACATCCACCCCCGGACAGAAACGCAAGAGGAAAGGAGGGGACAGCGAGGAGGATGAGGATGAGGACGAGGACAGCGAGGATCAGGGGGATGAAGACGACGATGAGGAGGAGGAGGAGGAGGAGGAGAGAGGGAAGAAAGGGAAGAAAGTGGAAACCTGTGAGGATGAGGTCAGTGAGGAAATTGTCACCTATCCACATGATCTATCCTCTGAACCAAATGACAATGGAGTTGTCCCAAGTGGCACCCTATTCACTGTATTGCACTACATCGTGAATAGGATGCCATTTGGGACATAGTCTCAGTCATTGTTTGTCTATTGTAAATGTCAGCCTCTCCTCTGGTGTCAAATGAAATGTGATCTTTCCCTTCTAGGATGATGGGGACCAGACATCCAGTGTAGAGGAGCTGGAGAAACATATCGACAAATTAACCAAGGTTGATACCCAATGGGATCAAAGATTTTTTATTTTTTTATTTTTATGAGGGTCAATTTCCGGGCAGAAAAGACCCCGGCCTTGATACCATTTGTGTTTTCTCTCTCTAGCAACAGAGTCAGATCAGACGGAAGTTGTTTGAGTCATCCCACTCGTTGCGCTCCATGATGTTCGGCCAGGACCGCTACAGGCGCCGTTATTGGGTGCTGCCACAGTGTGGGGGCGTCTTTGTGGAGGGTATGGAGAGTGGCGAAGGTGAGACTTAAAACACTGACATGACATACGGGCACCACACTTGTTGCTACTTACTTTATCAACTCACTATTGGGATAATATCGTTCATTTGAATAACCCAATTCAGCTTCTTCTCCTAGTGACATGGCTTCAGATCGGTAAGGTCTTTTATATTATACATGTGAGTTTGGGAAATGCGCTTTCTAGAGCAATGTGGTTAATAATATTACTATATTTTCCAGGAGCAGAGGAGCTGGAAAATGAGAGGGAGAGACTGAGGCGCACAGAGCTGGTCCAGGTGAAGGAGGAGGTGGAAAGGAGGCCACAGGAGGTGGAGGGGAGGCTAGGGGCGTCCACCCTGGAGGGTAGCCGTGACAAGCACACCGCCACACCAGACAAGCACACCCTCAACCTCTTCCTCCAGAAGCCCGGCTCCTTCTCCAAACTCAGCAAACTCCTGGAGGTGGCCAAGATGTCCCCGGACTCAGACAACCACCCTCACAGTCTGAGCTGTAGTCTAGCCAAAGTCCCCACCACAGTATCTTCCCCTATCCGCCCTACCATTCAGACTACACTACCCAGCAACCCCTCTGCATCTCCCGCTCTGCTGTGTCCAGAGGTGAAAGCGGAGCCTTCCACAGCCCTCCTCAGCCCGTCCTACCTCAGCAGCGGCCCAGGGAAGATGTCCTCCAGCCCCCAGCAGCTCCAGCCCAATGACCAGCTCTTCAGGGTGCTGACAGAGAAGAACTGCCACTGGTTCAGCCTGCTTCCCCGCTCCCCGTGTGACGAGTCGTCCGTCAGCACCAGCTCCACCACCACCCCCCCGGCCTCCTCCCCCTATTCCTCCTCAACCACCAGGCCCAAGTCCCCCTCCTCCCTGTCTTCTAATCCCCTAGCCTCCACATCAGCCAGCCCCAGCAATCTCACCACTGGGATCAATAACTTCCCTTTTTCAGCTCTCCAGGTAGGGCCCCTGCACCATATCTGTCGCTGATCCTCTAGGATGATTGTTAACATGGTGTAAGCATATTGCTACTGACCGGCATACCAGGCAGTTTTTGATGTTGTCCAATAAGTGCTGTTCTGAAGCTGATTTCCCAGGCACACCTGAATCCCTGTCCTGGACTAGGTGTAATCTGTCTCTAGGAATCCAACCCCCTTATGTTCATGTCTGATTTGTTATTCTTTAGCCGTGTTCCTTTTATCATAGCTTTATTTCTAGATGCCATTTGTGCTAGTTGTCAGTGAACCAAGTTCTGCTACATAACATTCTCACTCCTCACCACTGCCTGTGCATTTCTCTGGTTCATGAACTCCTCCAAGCAGGTGAAGTCTGGCGTCCATATGATAGGTCTGCCATTCTGTGGATGGCCCGGTGGCATGATGATCCCCACCCTGCCCTTCTCTGCCAGTCCACTGCCCCCCTCCACGCTGGCCGCTGCCTACCACCATGTGGAGGGTAACAGCAACCCCTTCCTGGCAGTGCCCCCTGGAGAGAAGCCCCCCTCTGCCCCGTCCAACGTGGTGGAGGTGGCCAAGACCCAGGACTACCCCGACCCACTGCCCATTCCAGAGGGTAAGCATGGCACACTGCCACCCGCTGACAGGAAAGATGGTAGATGACACAGCACATGCAAGCACTGTGGAGGACTTTTAGGTGGCTCCCAAGAATTTCCACTTTTCATTATGTGTTGTCATGGATTTTATTTAAAGAAGTCTTAATAACTTAGGTGTGTGTGTTGTAGAGATGCTGTCAGGCTGGTGGAGAGTGGCAGACATGGAGGAGTTGAGGAGCTTGGTCAAGGGCTTGCACAGCAGAGGTATCAGAGAGAGGGCCCTGCAGAAACAGATCCAGAAACACATGGAGTTCATTGCACAGGCATGTGCCAAAAACAGGGATGGTGAGTTTTTTAGACTAGGGTTAACACGCATACAATTCTCAAATTATTCCCTATTCCTTATAAAGTGCACTACTTTTGACCAGGGCCCATAGGGAATAGGGTAATACAGTAGTACACTATAAAGGGAATAGAGTGCCATTTCAAATGAGTCCTTATAGATGTCCAAAGTGTCTTGTGACTCTTTAAATCTGACCTTTTAATAATGTGGTAGCATGCATGACCTCGGTTTTAAAATGACACTGAAATGTCAACCCACTGCAGGGAGAGAGTGGATACATCATTCAGAGCTAACGTGGTATTTACCACCATTCCTTAGGATCATAATCACTTACAGCATGTTGGCGCAATTGAATGAGGCTGTCTTACAGCTTTGAATTCTGTAACCTCGATGCCAAATATATTCTAAACTGAAGATTGTCTGCATGCATGCGGTTACAATGGCTCATCTCTACAGAGCTAGGCAGGGGAGCCCAATAAAAATGTCAGGGGAAACACTGCATCCCTATATTAGAAAATATCCTTCCCAAACTTCACAGTACATACTAAGATACAATAACTGTAGTAAACTTGGTTTTTAGAAAAATGTGTTTTTGGGGGTCCTGCGTTTATCCCTATGGACCTGTCTGTCTCTCCCTCTCTCTCTCCACCTTTCTCTCCCTCCCACTCTCGCTTCAGTGGCGGTGATAGACGAGTCCAAGCTGGAAGAGAACGGGGTGAGCGAGGAGACAGTGGAGAGCTGGTGTGTGGAGGAGCAGGCCATGGAGATGGACATCGCTGTTCTGCAACAGGTGGAGGAGCTGGAGAGGAAGGTCACTTCGGCCAGCCTGCAGGTTAAGGTACAGTACATCCTGTACATCCTTTTATAGCACTGTATCCATGTGGTATGTAGTGAAGAAGGAATCTATCTGCAATGGAGAAAGACGACGCTGAATAAAGTGCTCCTTCCGCATGGACGCGCAATCGACTGTTTGTCTTATTTCCTCCCAGGGTTGGATGTATCCGGAGCCCCAGTCAGAGAGAGAGGACCTGGTCTACCATGAACACAAGCCCTTCACTAAGCTGCTTCTAGCAGGAGAGGAGCAGCTTGCAGGGGAGGAGGCGGCCAAAGGCGGCTGCAGCCTGGTGCGGCGCGTCAACAACCCCCTAGATATAGCTGTAACACGGCTAGCCGAGCTGGAGAGGAACATTGAGCGAAGGTACCTGAAGAGCCCTTTAAGTCCCACCATTCAGGTCAAACTGGATAATGTGCTGGGTACATGCACTGTCCCTGCTCCCACACCATCTAGTAGTGTTGATGGTGAAGGGTAGGGTCATCCAGATTCCCATTTGAACACTTCTTTGGGCTTTCCTCTGCTTCACTGGGGCCTATTTCGGTTGTCTGTTTCTCTCTCCCTTTTTGCTGCTGTGTGCATTGTGTTTTTTCTTCATTTGTGAAGTCCCTTAATGTAAGTGGTTGCATCTGTCTCTTTGGAAGCCGGTCTGTACTGTAGCTCTGCATGCTGCATCACACTGGTAACCGTGGTTCTATGTCAACTCATTGACTTACCACGGCAGCCTGAATGTATCTATGAGTGACATTGTTACCGACAAGGATGCATGTACACCATGACATTTGTTGAGCTACGGCTGCGCATTTAGCCCTAAAGTCTGACCTGAGAGTCTAGAAAGAGCTTGTAAAAATCAGGACAGCAATTACTCACCTCGTATTGAAAGACCATTTTTTTCTTAAACGAGTCGGACGAGAGGGTCACCCGACAAGGCCCTCGTCCCCGTCATGTGCAGGGGAAAGAGACGGAGATATCGAGGACGAAGGTCGCGGTGCCTTGTATGGATCCGGCGGTGAGTGGGTCATTTACCTTTTCCACCGGTCCTATTAGCCAATTTACAATCATTGGATTATAAAATAGACGAACTACAACCACGTATATCCTACCAACGGGACATTAAAAGCTGTAATATCTTATGTCATCTATATTCTTCGTCGCTGTCTATTTACCACCACAAACCGATGCTGGCACTAAGACCGCAATCAATGAGCTGTATAGGCCATAAGCAAACAGGAAAATGCTCATCCAGAGGCAATGTTCCTAGTGGCCGGGGACTTTAATGCAGGGAAACTTAAATCCATTTTAACTCATTTCTACCAGCATGTTACGTGCAACCAGAGGGGGAAAAAACTCTAGACCACCTTTACACCACACACAGAGACTCATACAAGGCTCTCCCTCGCCCTCCATTTGGCAAATCTGACCATAATTATATTCTCCTGATTCCTGCTTACAAGCAAAAACTAAAGCAGGAAGCATCAGTGACTCGGTCAGATGAAGCAGATTCTAAGCTACAGGACTGTTTTGCTATCACAGACTGGAATATGTTCCAGGATTCTGAGTACACCACATCAGTCACTGGCTTTATCAATAAGTGCATCAATGACGTCATCCCCACAGTGACTGTACGTACATACACACACCAGAAGCCATTGATTACAGGCAACATCCACACTGAGCTAAAGGGTAGAGCTGCTGCCTTCAAGGAGCGGGACTCTAACCCGGAAGCTTATAAGAAATCCCACGATGCCCTCTTACGAACCATCAAACAGGCGAAGTGTCAATACAGGACTAAGATCGAATCGTACTACACCTGCTCCGACTCTTCTCGGATGTGGCAGGGCTTGCAAACTATTAGACTACAAAGGTAAGAACAGCCGCGAGCCCAATGACTCGAGCCTACCAGACGAGCTAAATTACTTCTATGCTCGCTTCGAGGCAAGTAACACTGAAACATGCATGAGCGCATCAGCTGTTCCGGATGACTGTGTGATCACGCTCTCCGCAGCCGATGTTAGTAAGACCTTTAAACAGATCAACATTCACAAGGCTGCAGGCCAGATGGATTACCAGGACGTATACTCCGAGCATGCGCTGACCAACTGGCATGTTTCTTCACTAACATTTTCAACCTCTCCCTGTCTGAGTCTGTAATACCAACATGTTTCAAGCAGACCACCATAGTCCCTGTGCCCAAGAACACTAAGGTCACCTGCCTAAATGACTACTGACCCGTAGCACTCACGTCTGTAGCCATGAAGTGCTTTGAAAGGCTGGTCATGGCCCACATCAACACCATTATCCCAGAAGCCCTAGACCCACTCCAATTTGCATACCGCCCCAACAGATCCACAGATGATGCCATTTCTATTGCACTCTACACTGCCCTTTCCCACCTGGACAAAAGGAATACTTATGTGAGAATGCTATTCATTGACTACAGCTCACTGTTCAACACCCTAGTGCCCTCAAAGCTCATCACTAAGCTAAGAATCCTGAGCCTTAACACCTCTCTCTGCAACTGGATCCTGGACTTCCTGACGGTCCGCCCCCAGGTGGTAAGGGTAGGTAACAACACGGGGGCCCCTCAGAGGTGTATGCTCAGTCTCCTCCTGTACTCCCTGTTCACTCAAGACTGCATGGCCAGGCACGACTCCAACACCATCATTAAGTTTGCTGATGACACAACAGTGGTAGGCCTGATCACCGACAACGATGAGACAGCCTATAGGGAAGAGGTCAGAGTACTGGCTCTGTGGTGCCAGTACAACAACCACTCCCCCAACGTGATCAAGACAAAGGAGATGATTGTGGACTACAGGAAAAGGGCAGAGCACACCCCCATTCTCATCGACGGGGCTATAGTGAAGCAGGAGAGCTTCAAGTTCCTTAGCGTCCACATCCCCAACAAACAAACATGGTCCAAGCACACCAAGACAGTTGTGAAGAGGGCACGACAAAACCTATTCCCCCTCAGGAGACTGAAAAGATTTGCCATGGGTCCTCAGATCCTCAAAACGTTCTACAGCTGCACTATCGAGAGCATCTTGACAGGTTGCATCCCAGCCTGGTATGGCAACTACTTGGCCTCCGACCACAAGGCACTACAGAGGGTAGAGCGTTCGGCGCAGTACAGTACACTGGCGATGTCAGAGGAAGGCCCTAAAATTGCCAAAGACTCCAGCCACCCCAGTCATAGGCTGTTCTCTTTGCTCCCGCACGGCAAACTGTACCGGAGCGCCAAGCCTAAGTCCAAAAAGCTTCTCAACAGCTTCTACCCTCAAGGCATAAGACTCTTGAACAGCTAATAAAGTGGCTACCCAGACTATTTGCATTGCCCCCCCCCTCTTATATGCTGCTGCTATTCTATGTTTTATTATCTATGCATAGTCACTAACTCTACCTACATGTACATATTACCTCAATTACCTCGTCTAACCGGTGTCCCCGCACATTGATTGTTGGATAAGGGCTTATAAGTAAGCATTTCACTGTAAGGTAGTCCTGTTGTAATCGGAGCATGTGACAAAATTTGATTTCGCATCGATATGCTGTTTTCCCCACTTCAAATAGCAATTATAGGCGCACACCTAAGAGTTTCCACAAGACCTGACACAAATCAATGGAAAACACTCACCAGAACTTTTTTGTAACAGAATCAATTCTATAATGGTGAAAAATCAGACTGGTCATTTAGCAGATGCTCTTATCCAGACCGACTCCCGTGAACAATTAGGGTTAAGTGCCTTGCTCAAGGGCAAAATGACAGATTTTCACCTAGTCTGCTCGGGGATTCGAACCAGCGACCTTTCGGTTACTGGCCCAATGCTCTGAACCATTTGGCTACCTGCCAACTTGCTTAAGTGGATAACGACTGGAGAAAAGCAGCCGGTCTGCTGTTTACCTCTGCCATGCACATTTGCTTCATTTTTATTGGTCAAGAGAGTTCAGAGCATGTGTGTGTGTATGTGTATATATACATATTTTTTTTTTTTACTTTTTTTTTAGACTACCTGGATATTTGAACAAATGTCATGATATTATTTGAATTGTGAAATAATCCCAAATGCCCATCCCTACAGTACTATGAAGCATGTCAGTCACCAGGTCTGTGGAGTATTATGCAGTATCTCTTAATCATGTCCACTGTGACCAAAACACTCTTCCACCCTCGTGGTTTTCTGTGCACTGCTGTTGGCAGTGGGCTTGGTTAATGTTTCTGCTAGTTTTATGGGATGTTGTGAGTGGCTGGTTCTCTGATCACGTTGTCTGTCTCCATCTTCTCAGGGGGGAAGAGGAACTGGCCCCGGGCATGAAGGTATGGCGCAAGGCCATGGGCGAGGTCTGCAGCGCCGCCCAACTGTCTCTCTGCATCCAGCAGCTCCAGAAGTCTATTGCCTGGGAGAGATCCATCATGAAAGTGGTACGTGTTCTCGGATAGAGTTTATTTAAAGTACGGTGCACTCGGAAAGTATTCAGACCCCATGCTTGTGACTCTACAAACTTGTTGGGTGCATTTGCTGTTTGTTTTTGGTTGTGTTTCAGATTATTTTGTGCCCAATATAAATGAATAGTAAATAATGTGTTGTCATTTTTGGAGTGACTTTTATTGTAAATAAAAAATGAATGTAGAAGTGTTCAGAAACATATTATATTCTTAATTACAATAAAAGTGACTCCAAAATGACACAATACTTTATTTACCATTCATTTCTATTGGGCACAAAATAATCTGAAGCACAACCAAAACAAATTAAAGACAGTCTGCACTTTAACCTCATAGTCATTGTATCATTTCAAAGTGCTGGAGTACAGAGCCAAAATGACAAATAATGTGTCACTGTCCCAATACTTCTGGAGCTCAATGTATAAATATATACCGACAACAGACAGACACACACAAATAATGACATCACACCTGCCCAGACCCACATGTTCCCACTGCATCTATTTCCAGTACTTGTAAGACTATGCCATATGGCATTTCAAATTGTGCTATTCTGTTTTTCTGTCGCCCACACCTTTTCAATATTTAAATATTAATGCATTTGATTCTTCCACTGTCTTAACAATGATCATTTGATTTCCAGTTGAGGTAAAACATTTTTCTCAATTATTGACGAGTAAAGTATGGTCCAACCCATTGGGTATCTCACCGCCCTCTCATATTCATTCAATTCAACGATGACAAGTGTGATCCTCGCTAAATGCGAAATGCATATTTTATGTCATTCAGGCAAGCGGTCAATCCCCCAAGAATAAGAAGAAGCAGCAGCAGCAGCAGCAGAGCCGAGCGGGGGCAGCCGGGCGAGGAGGGAAGACAACCACCGAGGTAAAACAGAACAGGAAACCGTCGTCTGTAGCCAGCGGAGAGATCTCTGAGGACGATGCTGCCAGCACCAGCAGCAGCACGCCAAAAAAAGTGAGTAAAGAGCCCAAAAAGAGGAAGAGCCCAGGAGAGGGGAGCCCAGCCACCAACCAGTCCAAGCAGGACAGTACTCCCGTCTGTGTGAAGAAGGCGAAGATGGCCACATCAGCCAGAGACAATGAAAAGGATCTGACATTGTGCAGGTAACAGTATGACTGAGGTTGCACCATTAGTATAATACAATATTGACCCAGTAAGTGATGTACGCTTACGCTGGTCCCAGATCTGTTTGTGCACTTGTCGACTCCATTGATATCATTGTCAAGCTAAACATGTTTGGCATGTCAATGAGTGACAGGGAGTTGGCGTTAGGGCTGTGATGATACCAGTATCGCAATATTTTTTTTCCCATGGCAAAAATGAAAACCAGACGCAGACCTAAGTCTTTGGTCCTTTTTAAAAACCTGCAGTATATAAAATACTGTGTTATAGCTTGGAAAATGAATGTGACATAATGATGTTTGTTTCCAACATTAGGGCTGTTTTCCTAAAGAAGTTAAACCGCTTCCTGTTTTGTTTCCTTGCCACGATGCTAATGAGTATCGTGATACTGGTAATGTCCCGGGCACAGTTGCCATGGAATCATAAACAGGCTAGTGCTCAGGCTAACACCCTAGCTGCTGTAGTGTGGGATGCATTGCCATGCTGGACTGTAGTTAATCTGAGGTTCATTGATTTGTTGACTCCTTTTTCTCCATAGGGTGCTACTGGTTGAGCTGGAGGGTCACCAGGATGCCTGGCCCTTCCTTAACCCTGTCAACCCCAAATCTGTCCCTGGCTACAAGAAAGTCATCAGGAAACCCATGGATTTCTACACAATCCGAGAGAAGCTCGTCCACAGCCAGTACGTGTACCATACAATATTAGTATGAAAAATGATCTGCATACAGTGTTGCCTGATATGACTCTGTCTCATAAATGTCATAATTAAATGTTTATTTGTCTCAATTTACAGGTACTTGAACCTCGAGACGTTTATAATCGACGTTAACTTGGTTTTTGATAACTGTGAAAGGTTTAATGAAGACAATTCGGACATTGGACGAGCCGGACACAACATGAGGAGTTTTTTTGAGAGTAGATGGAATGAGCTGTTAAAACAAACCAACTAGGCTAGTTTGGACTACTTTATCCTCACTATACTGTATGGGACCAGCAGTAACCACAAGCAGAGCAGCTGGATTGGTCTAAAGTCTCTCCGTCAGCATCCAGGGAACCTAAATGAATTTACAATTGTAATTCTACACATTCACTTCAGTGATGTACAGTAGAATGCAGTTTCTTTTTTTAAGAGCAGAGAAATGCACCCAAAGGGATACACACAAAAGGGGTGGGTGTTTTTAAAGTGCAATACCATTTCCTAGAAGAAACCACATCGGAGCTGCAACTGGGAACAAAACGTTCCAACTAACTGTACTTAGTTTATTTTTTATTTTTTAATATTAATATTAAAGTGAATGTATTTAATTTAGTCAATTATTTATGAGTGAAAATGGTTCCGTTTTCTAAGACGAGGAAGAAAAAAGCAAAACTGCTTGAACAAAAATCTCACGGAATGTTTTTATTTTATTTTTTTGGACATAAAACTAAAGCCAAGAGAGAAAAAATGAATTGTTTACACTGCTCTGTGCCGCCGGGGTACCACAAGATTCCTGACGGTATTACTGTAACACTGCATTTCAATGTATCTTTACATTGCTCGCTAACTTCACACGGACAGTGAGGCAGCAATGACATCTGTATATACTATTCATTCATGTTAATATGAAGTATTGTTTGTAATATGTGTACATACAGTATTGTTACAAGACATTCAATATTGTTTATGCCTTTGATTGTGGTGTTTCATTTCAGTCTAAAGTGATAAATACATGTATATTACCTGTGATGTATATCCTCTGCAAACACTGTGGTCTCTTCAATCTGGGTAATGCCTGCCCTCTCAAATGTGTGTGGAGGTAATTATTTCAATCTTTTGGTTTAGCATTCCTTCAAAAGGTTGTGTGTGTGTGTGTGTGTGTCTGTGTGTCTGTGTGTACAAAATGTCAACTCTGGTGGGCCTCGAATTCTGACATTATCATCCTATCGTCAGTACAGAATCCATTGTGATGCACAGTACCTTTCATAAAAGATGTTCTCTCCATTTGCTTTGCCACAGACCCAAGGACACAGGGCGTTTGTAATAACCACTGTGTTTGAATCTGGCTGTGTCATGCATGGTCTACTGGTGCCATGTACAGCATTTTCTTTGTACCTGAGTCAGAGTACTTGAAGTTATTTTATTTATGAATATTGTGGGGAAAAGTCACTTTTTTTTGTAGGAGCATAATTTTTCACTAGTGTATGGGGCACGGATCTAATATAAAGGATCTTTTTCAACTCTGTATTTTGCATTCCGTCATATTTCATTTCCATACTATAACTACAAATATTTGTGTTGGTAGGATATCTTGGGCAAACACTGAGTGTACAAAACATCAGGAACACCTTCCTAATATTGAGTTTGCATCCCTTTTTGCCCTGAGAACAGTCTCAATTCCTCGGGTTGTGGACTCTACAAGGTGTCGAAAGCGTTCCACAGGGATGCTGGCCCATGTTGACTCCAATGCTTCCCATACTTGTGGCTGGATGTCATTTGGTTGGCGGACCATTCTTGATACACACAGGCAACTGTTGAGCGTTAAAAATCCAGCAGCGTTGCAGATCTTGACACTCAAACCGGTGAGCCTGGCACCTACTCCCATACCCCGTTCACATACACAATCCATGTCTTAAAAATCCTTATTTCAACCTGTCTCCTCCTTCAGCTACACTGATTGAAGTGGATTTAACAAGTGCTATCAATAAGTGATCACAGCTTTCACCTGGTCAGTCTGTCATGGAAAGAGGTGTGCAAAACATAAGCCTGGTATTTAGCAATGTAATTTGAATGTCATTGGATTATTACTAGATTTGTCTAAAGAGTCTATATGAGTTCAGGTGGGCCATCTTGCTTCAGAAAACAAAGGAAAGGAGGGGGGTGCTCAACAATGACAAAAATCATGAAATGGGCCTCCCAAGAAAAACTTCCAAAAGGACTAATTTCAGGTGGAAATGATTTGGAGCACTCAACAAAAAAAAAGCAGAGATTAGATTTTTTGGGGACTCTTGTCTCCAGAGTCAGACACCCAATTATCACAAATAACCTATGTTTGCTGAACAAAAATATGAACACAACAATTTGAAAGATTTTACTGAGTTACAATTCATATCAGGAAATCGGTCAATTGAAATCAATTCATTAGGCCTAAATCTATGGACTTTACATGACTGGGAATACAGATATGCATCTATTGGTCACAGATAAGACAAGGTAGGTGCATGGATCATAAAACCAGTCAGTATGTGGTGTCACGCTGTATGAGGCAAATGGCGGTCACATCTTCACATTGAGTTGATCAGGCTGTTGATTGTGGCCTGTGGAATGTTGTCCCACTCTTCAATAGCTGTATGAAATTGCTGGAACTAGAACACGCTGTTGAGCCAGAGCACCCCAAACATGCTCAATTGGTGACATGTCTGGTGAGTATGCAGGCCATTGAAGAACTTGACATTTTCAGGTTTTAGGAATGATCAGCATTATCATGCTGAAACATGAGACGATGGTGACGGAAGAATGGCACAACAATGGGCCGCAGGATCTTGTCACTGTATCTCTGCATTCAAATTGCCATTGATAAAATGCAATTGCAGTTGTCAGTAGCTTCTGCCTGCCCATACCATAACCCCACTGCCACCATGGGGCAGTCTGTTCACAACCTTGACATCAGCAAACTGCGGTTGAGAGGCCTGTTGGACGTACTGTCAAATTCTTTAACATTGTTGGAGGCGGCTTATGGTTAAGAAATTAACATTCAGTTCTCTGGTAAGGACATTCCTGCAGTCAGCATGCCAATTGCACACTCCCTCAACACTTGAGACTTCTGTGGCGTGACAAAACTGCTCATTTTAGAGTGGCCTTTTGTCCCCAGCACAAGATGCACGTGTAATAATGATCATGCTGTTTAATCAGCTTTTTGATATGTCACACCTGTCAGGTGGATGGATTACCTTAGCAAAGGAGAAATGTTCACTAACAAGGATGTAAAAAAAAAATGTGCACAACATTTGAGTGTGTATTGACAATTTCTGGATTATTTTATTTCAACTCATGAAACATGGGACCAATACTTGCTGCATTTATATTTTTGTTCAGTGTATCAGTATCGACAAGGCCTATTGATTAACGAAACTCAATGTTTCTCGTATTATTTTGTTCTATAATTTGCCATTTACCTTAACATTTTTTCTTACACTGTCTCAATGGGCCACTACGCTGTAAATAGGATATTAAGTGTAATGGCTCAAGTCACTCTTGACGTCGAAACGTCAGCCACCTGCCCGCATCCTGTACAATGGATTCAATTGAGCTAAAATAACTACATCTCTGTTTTTTTATTTTATTACGTGCTCCAACTCCTTTCTACCTCGAAAGAGTAAATTGGATATTTGAGAAACAGTTCGTAAATACAAGGACATTTTCCAGTGTCATATAACAACTTCCAATGTCACGTGTTGAGCAATCGGTCATGAGGTTTATTGTGTACAAAAGGTAAGCGCCACCTGTCACCAACAGCACAAGGTCGGCTGATAAAAGGTAAAGAAAGGTAAGACTGTTTTCAAAGATTCATAGTTTTAGATTTGGCAATATTAACAATATCAGTAACAAAACGCCTTTGTCTGATTTAACACCTGCACACATGAAAGTAGTACCTACCTGATTTTGGTGTATTATTCTATATCCAGTGATATTCATACTTAATTTCGGTTCCGTTAATACCTGGGTGTTTTGCGCCACCTAGTGTAAGCTAAGGTTGTTCACTTTTATTTACAGGAAGTGCATCTACTGTGACAAAATGGTGTCATTAATCTGCACGCTCCAGGACCATCGAGATGAAGTATATTGGTGCGCGTTCTCCCCCACACTACTGGCGACTTGCTCCGGGGATAAGACCATACGCATCTATAACACCAATGACTTCTCGGAGTTGCCGTTTTCGCCTCTGTCAGGCCATCGATATGGAGTTCACTGCTGCAGTTTCAGTGTATGTGGCACCTACCTGTTCACCTGTTCCACAGACGCTTTAACTATCATTTGGAGTATGGCAACAGGTGAGGTAAAGACGAAATTTGAACATCCTGGAGGCAGCCCAGTCAGGGTGTGCTCACTGTCTCCCTACTCCTCTCTCCTGCTGTCAGGGGCATCAGATGGAACCTTGGCCCTTTGGGATTTCCACTCTAAGAA
The DNA here is from genome assembly GCF_057628025.1 of Oncorhynchus mykiss. Lineage (NCBI taxonomy): Eukaryota > Metazoa > Chordata > Actinopteri > Salmoniformes > Salmonidae > Oncorhynchus > Oncorhynchus mykiss. The sequence goes on along the minus strand of NC_143024.1, from coordinate 59,471,486 downwards.
ATTACGCAAGTAGGTGTTAGATCATGAGACAAATCCCTATATTGCATTGTACCAGTCAAAAGTTTGGACACACCTACTCATTCAAAGATGTTTCTTTATTTGTACTATTTTCTACATTGTATAATAATAGTGAAGACATCAAAACTATGAAATAACACATATGGAATCATGTAGTTACCAAAAAAAGTGTTACATCAAAATATATTTGAGATTCTTCAAAGTGACCACCCTTTGCCTTGATGACAGCTTTGCACACTTGGCATTCTCTCAGCCACCTTCATGAGGTAGTCACCTGGAATGCATTGTAATGAACAGGTGTGCCTTGTTAATAGTTAATTTGTGGAATGTCTTTCCTTCTTAATGCATTTGAGCCAATCAGTTGTGTTGTGACAAGGTAGGTGGGGATAGCCCTATTTGGTAAAAGACCAAGTCTATATTATGGCATGATCAGCTCAAATAAGCAAAGAGAAACAACAGTCCATTACTTTAAGACATGAAGGTCAGTTAATCCGGAAAATGTCAAGAACTTTGAACGTTTCTTCAAGTGCAGTTGCAAAAACCATCAAGCGCTATGATGAAACTGACTCTCATGAGGACCGCCACAGGAAAAGAAGACCCACAGTTACCTCTGCTGCAGAGGATATGTTTATTAGAGTTAACTGCCCCACAGATTGCAGCCCAAATTAATTATTCGTAGAGTTCAAGTAACAGACACATCTCAACATCAACTGTTCAGAGGAGACTGCGTGAACCAGGCCTTCATGGTCAAATTGCTGCAAAAAAAAACACCACTAAAGGACACCAATAAAAATTAGACTTGCTTGGGCCAAGAAACACAAGCAATGGACATTAGACCGGTAGAAATCTGTCCTTTGGTCTGATGAGTCCATATTGGAGATTTTTGGTTCCATCCGCTGTGTCTTTGTGAGATGCAGAGTAGGTGAACGGATGATCTCCGCATGTGTGGTTTCCACCGTGGAGGAGGTGTGATGGTGTGGGTGTGCTTTGCTGGTGACAGTGTCAGTGATTTATTTAGAATTTAAGGCACAATTAACCAGCATGGATACCACAGCATTCTGCAGCGATAGTCCATCCCATCTGGTTTGGGCTTAGTGAGACTATTTTTTTTTCAACAGGACAATGACCCAACACACCTCCAGGTTGTGTAAGGGCTATTTGACCAAGAAGGAGAGTGATGGAGTGTTGCATCAGATGACTTGGCCTCCACAATCACCCGACCTCAACCCAATTGAGATGATTTGGGATGATTTGGACTGCAGAATGAAGGAAAAGCAGCCAATAAGTTCTCAGCATTTGTGGGAACTCCTTCAAGACTGTTGGAAAAGCATTCCATGTGAAGCTGGTTGAGAAAATGCCAAGAGCGTGCAAAGCTGCCATCAAGGAAATGGGTGTCTAATTGGAATAATCTACATTTTGATTTGTTTAACACTTTTATTTGGTTACAACATGATTCCATATGTGTTATATCATAGTTTTGATGTCTTCACTATTATTCTACAATGCAGAAAATGGTCAAATAAAGAAAAACCCTTGAATGTGTCCAAACTTTTGAAGTTGGTGTGTCCAATCTTGAATAAAGCATTGTATTGCTTGCCCTCATTTCTCCAACCTAATAAGTGTATATAGGCCTACTCTTTAAAATGGTACGTCATATTCCAATGTTCAACCTCCCAGATCTAAGGCCGTGACAGAGGCCACGGTGATGGCGTGCTGCTTCACTCCATGTGGTCAGATGTTTGTGACAGGATGTACATCTGGAGATATCAAAGTGTGGGATTTGGACATGAAGCAGCTCTATGCAGAGAGGGATGCCCATGATATGGGGGTGGCCTGCTGCCATTTTGCACCCCAGTTTGACATTGGTAAGATGAGCACAGCATAGTTACCTCATTCAAATTGGGATAGTGCCCAGTTGAGGTATCATGTGTAAGGAAAAAACACACATACAGTACCGGTCAAAAGTTTGGACACACCTACTAATTCATGGATTTTTCTTTATTTTGACTATTTTCTACATTGTATAACAATAGTGATGACATCACAACTATGAAATAACACATATGGAATCATGGAGTGACAAAGTGTTCAACAAATCAAAATATATTTTAGATTCTTCATAGTAGCCACATTTTCTCAACCAGCTTCACCTGGAATGCATTTCCAACAGGAGTTCCCACATATACTAGGCTCCTGAGTGGCGTGGTTGTCTAAGACACTGCATTTCAGTGCAAGAGGTGTCACTGCAGTACCTGGTTCGAATCCAGGCTGCATCACATCCAGCCGTGATTCGGAGTCCCATAGGGCGGTGAACAATTGGCCCAGTGTCGCCTGGGTTTTTCCTTCCCTTTTTTCCTTCTGCGGTCCAACTCATCCCAAACCATCTCAATTGGGTTGAGATCGGTTGATTGTGGAGGCCTTTTACCAGGTAGGCCAGTTGAAGTCTCATTTACAACTGCGACCTGGCCAAGATAGGACATGTCCTGTGTTGTTGTTTTTGTCACACTGCTTTGCTTTATCTCGGCCAGCTCGCAGTTGTAAATGAGACTTCAAAAGGGCCTACCTGGTAAAAGGCCTCCACAATCAACCGATCTCAACCCAATTGAGATGGTTTGGGATGAGTTGGACAATAGAAAAATCTGTATAAAGTGAAGCAATAAATAGGCCAATAGTGGCAAAGTAATTACAATTGATAGAGTGATAGATGTGCAAGTACAAATACTGATGAGGTAGGTAGTTGGTTGGATTTATTTACAGATGGTCTGTGTACAGCTGCAGCGATCGGTAAGCTGCTCTGACAGCTGACGCTTAAAGTTAGTGAGGGAGATATAAGTCTCCAACCTCCAACTAACTTTAAAACAGTTATAGGCTGTGATAGGAGAAAACTGAAAATGGCTCATCAACATTGTAGTTACTCCACAATACTAACCTAAATGACAGAGTAAAAAGAAGAAAGCCTTTACAGAATCAAAATATTCCAAAACATGCATTGTGTTTGCAACAAGGCACTAAAGTAAAACTGCAAAAAATGTGGCAAAGAAATTAACTTGGTCTTGAATTCAAAGCATTATGTTTTGGACAAAGTACTAGGGAGTTTTTTTAGGATAAAAATAAATGTAATAGAGCTAAGCACAGGCAAAATCCTAAAGGAAAACCTGGTTCAGTCTGCTTTCCAACAGACACTGGGAGACAAATTCACATTTGCAGCAGCAAAATAACCTAAAATACAAGGCTTACCAAGACAACATTGAATGTTGCTTACCAAGACAACATTGAATGTTCCTGAGTGTCCTAGTTAAAGTTTTGACTTAAATCGGCTTGAAAATCTATGGCAAGACTTGAAAATGGCTATCTAGCAATGACCAACAACCAACTTGAGCTTGAATAATTTTTTTTAAAGAATATTGTGAAATATTGTACATTCCAGGTTTGCAAAGCTCTTAGACTTACCCAGAAAGACTCACAGCTGTAATCACTGCCTAATGTAATTCTAACATTTACAGTATTGATTCAGGGGTTTGAATACTTATGTAAATTAGATATTTCTATATGACATTTTTTGTACATTTTCAAAAATTGCAAAACATTTTTTTTTAACTTTGTCATTACGGGGTGTGTAAATGAGTGAGGGGGAAAAATATATTTATTGATTTTGAATTCGGGCTGTAACACAACAAAATGTGGAATGAGTCAATGGGTATAAATACTTTCTGAAGACACTGTAGATCAGTATTTGTATTTATTTCCTACAGTCTTTTTTGATGTTCCACCCGCTCTCAGCTAATCATTTATTAAACTGGTGAAACATTTATTTACTCTTTAATCAATGACTCTTTAATTAACATGAGTTCCTATTATCAATGCAATCCATTTAAGATTGTCAGAGTTGAATTCTAGAAATTGCCTGAAATGTATTATCAATGTTGCCCAGCACTTCAAATGATAGGCAACAACCATGTGTGTCCTCCTATTGTGATGGGGTTTTATTATGAGGGCTATTGCCTGGTTTGTAAACAAGTTAATATTATTATTCTGATGGAGGGCCAATGTGCCGCGTTTGTTCCTCTGCTCCACAGATTTCAGTTCGGTCGAGTTTCGATTGGCCTCCTGTGGACAGGACAGTCAACTGAAGGTATGGATCGTATCTCAGCATGGTGCAGCAGGTAAGCTGGCCTGGCCTTCATTCAACCCAGTCTCTTTCTCTCTTCTCTCTCTCGCGAAAAGATAGGGAGCAGCATCAACAACCTTGAATTATCTGAACTGAATAAAATAATTGCATTAGTTTAGAACAAACCGCATCAGTACCTTTCCATATGAACATTTAATACATGTATCCAAACTTTGTTTAAAATCTGTTTATGGTATTTTCAACACATACTAGTTAAAGAGTCCAATATGCTGGTCTCTGTTCTAGATGTGTGTATATCTGTATATATACGGTACCAGTCAAGTTTGGACACACCTACTCATTCAAAAGTTTTTCTTTATTTTTACTATTTTCTACATTGTAGAATAATAGTGAAGACATCAAAACTATGAAATAACACACATGGAATTATGTAGTAACCAAAAAAGTAGCCACCCTTTTCCTTGATGACAGCTTTGCACACTCTTGGCATTCTCTCAACCAGCTTCACCTGGAATGCTTTTCCAACCGTCTTGAAGGAGTTCCTACACATGCTGAGCACTTGTTGGATGCTTTTCCTTCACTCTGCGGTCCAACTCATCCCAAACCATCTCAATTGGGTTGAGGTCGGGTGATTGTGGAGGCCAGGTTATCTGATGCAACACTCCATCACCCTCCTTCTTGGTCAAATAGCTCTTACACAGCCTGGAGGTGTGTTGGGTCATTGTCCTATTGAAAAACAAATGATAGTCCCACTAAACCCAAACCAGATGGGATGGCATATCACTGCAGAATGCTGTGGTATCCATGCTGGTTAAGCATGCCATAAAATCACAGACAGTGTCACCACCCCACACCACACCACACCACCTCCTCCATGCTTCACGGTGGGAACTACACATGAGGAGATAATCCGAAACAGCTGTTCCTGGGTGAGCCGTGCGTCCAGAGTGGTGTTCCACATGGATGTGTTGTGGTGCCTTTGTCCTAGAGCAGCAGACACAGGACACTGAAGGGAGCACACAGAAACACAGGGAATGAAACCAGAGAACACGTACCTCTCACAGGCTGCAGAATAGGCCGCCTGCTGCAAAGTACAGGCCCTGGTGCTGTGCCTCGCCTGGTTATTGTTCCACATTCACAGGAAATTGTCCTTTGCAGATGGGCTTAGCCGCATGGGTGGAATTTTTATTGTCATCATTTTTCAGTTCTCTTTTGTGTCAGTAACCTTTCAATTCAACTGGCATTCTGCTTCTGCTTCCTGTAGCCGATGTGTTATTATTCATGCGTTTCCTCCTTAATTGTCCTGTAGCATTTTTTTTTTGTTGTTGTGTGTTTTAGAAAGAAAACAATCATTTCTATCTTTATCTCTTCATTCACTGTGAATTTTAATAGCCACATGGCCATCACTACTTACTCAGCCTGTAAAGGCTCAATTAAAAAGAAGAAATTAGAGATTTTGAATGACTTGCCAGCAGGGAAAGAATGTCATGTAGATAAGATGAATTTGAAAAGGAACAACAGCCTTACCACAGTGCTCAGTTGTCAACCTGCAAACACGATGTGGCATTACTGAATTGGAATGTAGTGTGTGTGTGTAGCCAAATCCTAAATGAACAGTCAGTTGTTAATCCAACTGTGTTTGTGGTCATGGGAAGGGTTCCAGGGATGGTCAGAGGGGTGGTCAGTGTGACACACAGCCAGTGGGTGCGAGGTCTTCTCTACATGAGGTCTTTGTGTGTTATTGATTCCCAGCCTGTGAGATGAAGCTGCTCCACACGCTGACTGGTCAGTCGGCCCCTGTGCTCTCCTGTGCCTTCTCTTCTGATGGTGAGCTGCTTGTCTCAGGGTAAGACCGTCCGTCCTCCATGTATGCTCTGATGTTAGTCCTCTCATGACCCTTAACCCTAACCATAGCTCTGGTCCAGGGTGTTTTGTGCGGATGGCGAGCTGCATGAACACCCTGGACCAGAGCTATCCTTACGCAAGCCGCACAAACGCCTTAGACCAGACCCACTTGGCACACACTGGTTGAATCAACGTTGTTTCCACATCATTTCAATGACATTACGTTGAACCAACGTGGAATATGCTTTGACGTCTGTACCCAGTGGGGACTACCCTAACACTCATTTTGGCATAGCCTTAATGCTACTCTAGGGTACTTACAGGAATAATTACAGTCATTGCATCACTGTAATGTAAGGTGTGACCAAAAAATCTATACATCCCTATTCAGTAGGAATAAGCCTCTGTTGGTATAATCAGGTAGAAACATCCATTGCTGCGTTTAAATACTGCTGTTATCCTATTGTACCACTAGGGGTCTCTACTCTCTACTCCGTTACAACATTCTGCTCTGTGAGTGAGGCTTCAATCTCATTCATGCTCGTGTTTGTTCAGTGAAGTAGCAGTTTTTGCTTAATATCTGCACATAATGGGAAAATACAATTGTTTTATGTGTGATTTATTTGTTTGTATCTTGTACTGATGAGCTGTTGAGAAAAATAAATACATGTAATCACTCTTACGTGTTCTCAGCTCAGTGGATAAGACGGTGACCGTGTACAATGCGGTATGTAAAACACAATCTTGGGTGTGGTCTTAGTAAGTTGTTTTGCTTTTTAAACAGATGTATCCGTCCACACTAACACCACTGCTTCCCGTGTACAAATCACAGTCTCTAAACAGTGTGAAATGCCAGACATTCTTCTTTGTCACTGTTTGTTCATCTCTTCCTTTGTAGAGCGATGGAGTCCTCCTTCACACTTTGAAACGGCATGAGAGGTACCAGCATGACCTGCCTGTTACTCTCTGACGTTTGATAACTCAGTGGAATTGTATGCATCAAAGACACTGAATTCCTGTGCCTCCCTCTCTTAGCTTTGTGACAGCCTGTGCCTTCTCTCCAACCCTGCCCTGGATGGCTACTGGCTCCATGGACAAGAAGGTCAACGTGTGGAGGATAGCAGATAGAGATATCGGGCAGGGTAGGTAGTAGCCTGCTGTACTCCTAATGTACCGATCAAAGCCCAGCAGCCATTTTGTGTGAGCCAGGCAGCCAGTTCCACAGGGAGTGTAGTGTGAATGCAGCCCCAGCGGGAGAAGCTCCTCTGGGAGAGCTGGAGGAGTACTGTGCCTGCTCTGCTGACAGGGCCAGACTAAAAGTAAAAAAATAAAGAGGAAGATAAGTGTTTCCAATGACATCATCAACCAGTTTCTAGACAATTTGTATGCAGTTGGTTAACATCACATGATGCACACCCATGATGTCATTGGAAACACTTATCTTATATAGTTTTTACTACAAAACGTAGAAACGGGCCATTTGACGTTTGGGTGGTGCTGGAGATGATGAAAAGGAAGTAGAATTATTATTTTATTTTTCCCCCCCTTTAATGGTCATTAGCAGGCTGGCTCTGAACCTAGGTGATGCGATCTATAATGACCTTGTCTAACCTCTAAGCCCCACAGTGCCACACTTGCAGAGGGCCCAATGGAGAGACAGAGATAAATCAGGTGAAATGTCTTAAACGCGTAAACACTCAGGAAATGAAGCCGTGTCTGCAGACATCAGGGGGCCAAGCTAGACTAGAGTATTCAACAGAGGGTTTCCTTCTGAGAGTAGGCACGTTGACGGAGCACATTCCAAGCTCTCCCTCTTGCTCTGTGTACACAATCTCCTTTGAATGTGATTCATCTTGCGTTTTCTTGTGACTTCTAGCTCAACCCAGGAACCCCTCGTGCCAAGGTAAGAACACACAGGGAAATGTCTTCTCATTCGTTCCAGTGCACGATGGGACGGTCAGGAGCAGAAGTCTCCAGATACTGGCCACAGATGCTGATCTTTGGTTAGTTTAGCATTTACCCCACTAATGGGGTTAGGATTAGGGGAGCTGATCCTAGATCTGTACGTAGGGGAGCTGGAGCCAGATGCTGGGCCAATAAATGGATGAGATGTCTGGAGGAGGCATTAAAATAAACGATGAGGACTTGTAAAGTGACAGATGACGAGGAGGAGCCAGTTCAAGAGTGGAACTTTTCCAGATAAAAAAAGACCCCTCTCTTGGCAGAGCTCCCCCCCCTTCACGGATATTGACATGACCTTCCCCTGAGTCCCAAATAGAGTGCACTACTTTTGACTAGTTCCGTAGGGTGCCATTTGGGATGCAGGCTCAGATTCCCATCTCTGTGGGACTGTGAAGGGGGAGGTGTTACCGTACAGTGCAGGCAGATTTGATAAGAGGCCACTTACTGTTCTGGTGCGTTTCGGTTGATAGTGTTGGTGCTGTTTCACATAACATCATTAAGCCTCCATCCACATGTATGCTTCTGAGAGGGAAATTCAGTGGTGGTGGAATTTTGGCCTGAGGGGCAAGGAAACGATTGTGAATGACTGGGATAACAGATAGCGAGAGATGGAGGGTGACGTGAAGGGAGCGAGAGAGGTGAGGAAAAGCGAACAATGCCACGTTAATGTGAAATATCACTCAGCTGCTTAATGATAAACACTCCATGCTTTGCATTTCCTACGTGGTGTCATTAGCAAGCGCAGGACACAACACTGTGCGTTTTATCTTGGCGATACCTGACAAATGATAGCCGCTCGCACAATGTCATGTGAAGGTTGCCTCTGACGAACAGTGTGCCTGCAAAGGCCAGAAAAACACAACCTTGTCCGGGGGGGGGGGGGCTCCGAAGCTGATAAATATTCCCAGGGCATGCAAATGTGATTTAAAGCACTGTTGATAAAAAGAGGATGTATAGTTTGGTGACAGGTTAGGAATCACTGGTTGGTCATTTGCTATCAGCACCAATGAAGGGTCTTCTTTGTGTGGGATGTGTTTGTAGGGATCTGATAAGTAGTATTGCAGGAGACGGCGGGGGTGAAGGACTCGAGGAGGGGGCATGTGGGAAGGCCCTTCCTCCCTTCCTGTGTTTGTGTGTGTCCCACAGGAGCAGGAAGGAAGCTGTCAGGTCACTCCAGGCTGCTGGTGAGCGACTGGTCCGAGGAGGATGTGTTGGCCTGGCTGAGTGAGGAGGGTCTGGAGGAGCTGGTCACAACCTTCACAACCAATAACATAGACGGGCCTGAGCTGCTCTGTCTGACCAAGGAGACCCTGGCCTCAGAGCTGAGCATCGGTAAGGACATGGAATTCACAACTAGGGTTGCAAAATTCTGGTAACGTTCCCCAAATTACCAGATTTTCCAGAAACCCGGGTTCAGTGTTTCTCCTATATATTTTTTTGCAAAGGTGGGGTATGGGGGGGATACTTTTTGTTGTAGGAGTTTGAGAAGAGTTGACAGGAAATGGTGCAGCGTGAAAGCTAATTTCCTGCAGTTCTGCACATTTTGCAATGGCTAATTCTGTATTCTTATGCTCAAACATTGTAACCAAATCAATGGGGACCCTAATCAGGGACCCTAAGCATGTGCTCGGTCGGTAATCCAGCCATGCCAAAAGAACTCAAATTCATTTTATTTATTGGTTTAATTGTTTTAGCTTTTATTCTGGTGATTTGTAGTTCTCAAAGATTATATATATATATATATATAATCTAATGTAAATAGATATGAATGTAAATTATATTTTCTACAAACTTTCTGACTGTTTCTAGTCATTTAAATTTACACTGAAGGTGTTTTTCCATCCAGATTAATTTAGTAAAAAATGTGGGTGTGGCAACAGTTTAACAGTGGTGCAGCGGGGAAACACTGCGGGTTGGAAGATTCCCGGAATCAGGACATCCAGAATCCTCCAACTATGATTTCTGTAAAACCCTTTTGCCACCCAACCTACAACACAACACACAGATCCCAGGCATGTCTAACCAGGGGCCCCGGCAGGGGTTTTGGGCCCCATGAAAAGATATCACATTTGGGCCCCACCACCACAGGCCACACCAACCCTGCGCAATTGCTGTAGCCACACACCTCCAGAGCCCAATCAACCCATTCAACGCTTTAAATAACTCTACCTTTGCAGGCTTGCAACTCTCTTTTAGTCTAATATTTACTGTACGATGTTTACTGACAGTGAGCTGTGAAAATATAACACTGTGCAGACATGCACGCAACATTCTGCATTCAGTGGAATTCACTATTTGATGCAAGACTGATACCCTCTATAGGAAATGTGCTAAAGGCCATCTTTTACAGTCTAAATGTAATGTTAATGGTACAATTCTTGAATGGAAAGTTCTCTTAACATGAATGAATAACCTCTTCAATTCAAATAAATGAACATTATCATGCCTGTGGGCATCGTGTGTAGTGATCCGATATCCATTGCCATGCCATTTAACAGTTATCACTGGCCCTTGCTCAGCTTTACTCGCTAAGAGTGAGCCTTCTTGCTAGCAAAGTCACTGATCAGCTTGTTTTTCAACATCCTCACTTTGTCTGTCTCTTTCTGTGCACCTTCTCTCTATCCTCATCTGCATTTAAAAAAAACAAATTTTATTTTTATTTCACCTTTATTTAACCAGGTAGGCCAGTTGAGAACAAGTTCTCATTTACAACTCCGACCTGGCCAAGATAAAGCAAAGCAGTGCGACACAAACGACACAGAGTTACACATTGGGATAAGAAAACGTACAGTCAATAACACAATAGAAAAATATATGTCAGTGTGTGCAAATGTAGTAAGATTAGGGAGGTAAGGCAATAAATAGGCCATAGTGGCGAAATAATTACAATTTAGTATTAATACTGGCGTGATAGATGTGCAGATGATGATGTGCCAAGTAGAGATACTGGGGTGCAAAAGATCAACAAAAAACAGTATGGGGATGAGGTAGTTGGGTATGCTATTTACAGATGGGCTGTGTACAGGTACAGTGATCGGTAAGCTGCTCTGACAGATGATGCATCAAGTTAGAGAGGGAGATATAAGTGTCCACTCATTGGCAGCAGAGAACTGGAAGGAAAGGCGACCAAAGGAGGAGTTGGCTTTGGGGATGACCAGTGAAATATACCTGCTGGAGCGCGTGCTACGGGTGGGTGTTGCTATGGTGACCAGTGAGCTGAGATAAGGCGGGACTTTACCTAGCAAAAATGACCGTTTAGCCAGTGGGTTTGGCAACAAATATGAAGCGAGGGCCAGCCAACAAGAGCATACAGGTCGCAGTGGTGGGTAGTATATGGGGTTTTGGTGACAAAACGGATGGCACTGTGATTAGCAAATGGATGTAGTCTGAGTAGAGTGTTGGAGGATATTTTGTAAATGACATCACCGAAGTCAAGGATCCGTAGGATAGTCAGTTTTACGAGGGTATGTTTGGCAGCATGAGTGAAGGAGGCTTTGTTGCGAAATAGGAAGCCGATTCAAGATTTCATTTTGGATTGGAGATGCTTAATGTGAGTCTGGAAGGAGAGTTTTCAGTCTAACCAGACACCTAGGTATTTGTAGTTTTCCACATATTCTAAGTCAGAACCGTCCAGAGTAGTGATGCTAGGCGGGCGGGTGGGTGCAGACAGCAATCTGTTGTGTAGCATGCATTTAGTTTTGCTAGCATTTAAGCGCAGTTGGAGGCCACGGAAGTAGTGTTGTATGGCATTGAAGCTTGTTTGGAGGTTTGTTAGCACAGTGTCCAAGGAAGGGCCAGATGTATACAGACTGGTTTTGTCTGCGTAGAGGTGGATCAGAGAATCACCAGCAGCAAGAGCGATATCATTGATACATACAGAGAAAAGAGTCGGCCCGAGAATTGAACCCTGTGGCACCCCCAGAGACTGCCAGAGGTCCGGACAACAGGCCCTCCGATTTGACACACTGAACTCTATCTGAGAAGTAGTTGGTGAACCAGGCGAGGCAGTCACTTGAGAAACCAAGGCTATGGAGTCTGCCGATAAGAATGCAGTGATTGACAGTCGAAAGCCTTGGCCAGGTCGATAAAAATGGCTGCACAGTACTGTCTTTTATCTATGGCGGTTATGATATATTTTAGGACCTTGAGCGTGGCTGAGATGCACCCATGACCAGCTCGGAAACCAGATTGCATAGTGGAGAAGATATGGTGGGATTTGAAATGGTCGGTGATCTGTTTGTTAACTTGGCTTTTGAAGACTTTAGAAAGGCAGGGCAGGATGGATATAGGTCAATAACAGTTTGGGTCTGGAGTGTCTCCCCCTTTGAAGAGGTCAATGACCGTGGAAGCTTTCCAATCTTTAGGGATCTCAGATGATACAAAAGAGAGGTTGAACAGGCTAGTAATAGGAGTTGCAACAATTTCGGCAGATAATTTTATAAAGAGAGGGTCCAGATTGTCTAGCCCAGCTGATTTGTAGGGAACCAGATTTTGCAGCTCTTTCAGAACATCAGCTATCTGGATTTGGCGGAAGGAGAAGTGGGGGGGGCTTGGGCAAGTTGCTGCGGGGGGTGCATAGCTGTTGGCCGGGGTAGGGGTAGCCAGGTGGAAAGCATGGCCAGCCGTAGAAAAATGCTTATTGAAATTCTCGATTATTGTAGATTTATCGGTGGTGACAGTGTTTCCTAGCCTCAGTGCAGTGGACAGCTGGGAAGAAGGGCTCTTATTCTCCATGGACTTTACAGTGTCCCAGAACCTTTTGGAATTAGTGCTACAGGATGCAAATTACTGTTTGAAAAAGCTAGCCTTAGCTTTCCTAACTGACTGTGTATATTGTTTTCTGACTTCCCTGAAAAGTTGCATATCGCGGGGGCTATTCGATGCTAATGCAGTCTTTGTGCTAGTCAAGGACAGTCAAGTCTGGAGTGAACCAAGGGCTATATCTGTTCTTAGTTCAACATTTCTTTGAATGGGGCATGCTTATTTAAGATGGTGAGGAAAGCATTTTTAAAGAATAACCAGGCATCCTCTACTGACGGGATGAGGTCAATATCCTTCCAGGATACCCGGGCCAGGTCGATTAGAAAGGCCTGCTTGCTGAGGTGTTTTAGGGAGCGTTTGACAGTGATGAGGGGTGGTTGTTTGACCGCAGACCCATCGCGGACGCAGGCATTGAGGCAGTGATCGCTGAGATCCTGGTTGAAGACAGCGGAGGTGTATTTAGAGGGCAGGTTGGTCAGGATGATATCTATGAGGGTGCCCATGTTTACGGATTTATGGTTGTACCTGGTAGGTTCCTTGATAATTTGTAGGAGATTGACGGCATCTAGCTTAGATTTTAGGACGGCCGGGGTGCTAAGCATATCCCAGGTTAGGTCACCTAACAGTACGAACTCTGAAGATAGATGGGGGGCAATCAATTCACATGGTGTCCAGGGTACAGCTGGGGGGTCTATAACAAGCGCCAACAGTGAGACACTTATTTCTGGAAAGGTGGATTTTTAAAAGTAGAAGCTCGAACTGTTTGGGCACAGACCTGGATAGTATGACAGAACTCTGCAGGCTATCTCTGCAGTAGATTGCAACTCCACCCCCTTTGGCAGTTCTATCTTGATGTAAAATGTTGTAGTTGGGGATGGACATTTCTGAATTTTTGGTGGCCTTCCTAAGCCAGGATTCAGACACGGCAAGGACATCAGGGTTGGCGGAGTGTGCTAAAGCAGTAAATAAAACACATTTAGGGAGGAGGCTTCTGATGTTAACGTACATGAAACCAAGGCTTTTACAATTACCGACGTTAACAAATGAGAGCGCCTAGGGTGTAGGTGTAAAGCTGGGGGCTGGGTTAACCTCTACATCACCAGAGGAACAGAGGAGGAGGAGGATAAGGGTACGGCTGAAGTCTATAAGAATTGGTCGTCTAGTGCGTTGGGAACAGAGAATAAAAGGAGCAGATTTCTGGGCGTGATAGAATAGATTCAAGGCATAATGTACAGGCAAGGGTATGGTAGGATGTGAGTACAGTGGTGGTAAACCTAGGCATTGATTGACGATGAAATAGCTTGCATCTCTGGAGACACCAGTTAAGCCAGGTGAGGTCTCCCCATGTGTGGGGTGTGTGACAAAAGAGCTATCCAAGGCATGTTGAGCTGGACTAGGGGCTCTACAGTGAAATACAACAATAATAACTAACCGGAACAGCAGAAGACAAGGCATATTGACATTAGAGAGGCATGTGTAGCCGAGTGATCATAGGGTCCAATGAGCAGCAATAGGTGCGTCAGGGAGCCGTTCGGTAGTCGCTACTGTGCTAGGCGAATGGAAGGCACGGCGTTCAGAAAGCTAGCGGGCCGTGGCTAGCAGATTGGTCATTGGTACTGCCGGCACTGTCTTTCACCTCTTCCTCCACTTCCACACTCCTCCCTGACAAAACTGTATCACTTGAAGAGGGTCCTGGCTCTGTAGTGTGCTTGACGCATGTGATAGTATATCCTATAATATCGTTTGTAATAACATCATAATCAAAATTTCAGTTGCTATTTCAGTTACTTTAATGACTTAAATCAACTTCATGCACCACGGAAAAAAATTAAGCAGCACTGAAAACTGCAGAATATTGACCCAAATTATCCCCATCCCACCACTAGATGTCAGTAAACTACCATATTTCAGTCTGCATCAAAGCCATGGAGACGTACCTTGGCCATATGATTTGAAGGTATTATTTTAACATTGGCTGTCACTTATAGAGACTGAGTCACTCAATGCTTCAAACTGTCCAGCATCCAATACAGGCTAGGCTGTTTTTGTTTCATATAATGACCATTATGTGGAAAAATAATTAGTGTTTGAATTCTTATCATTCAAAAAGGGTTGAATTATTTTCATTTTTTTCATAAAAAAAAAAAAAAAAAATCCCACGTACTATGCCAACTGACATGTCATTCAACACTATGCTGCTCACCTTCTTTTTCAGTTGGGAGACAGGGCTGGTTCAGGGGTATGGGGATGGGGAGACAGGGCTGGTTCAGGGGTATGGGGATGGGGAGACAGGGCTGGTTCAGGGGTATGGGGATGGGGAGACAGGGCTGGTTCAGGGGTATGGGGATGGGGAGACAGGGCTGGTTCAGGGGTATGGGGATGGGGAGACAGGGCTGGTTCAGGGGTATGGGGAGACAGGGCTGGTTCAGGGGTATGGGGATGGGGAGACAGGGCTGGTTCAGGGGTATGGGGAGACAGGGCTGGTTCAGGGGTATGGGTATGGGGAGACAGGGCTGGTTCAGGGGTATGGGGATGGGGAGACAGGGCTGGTTCAGGGGTATGGGGAGACAGGGCTGGTTCAGGGGTATGGGGATGGGGAGACAGGGCTGGTTCAGGGGTATGGGGATGGGGAGACAGGGCTGGTTCAGGGGTATGGGGATGGGGAGACAGGGCTGGTTCAGGGGTATGGGGATGGGGAGACAGGGCTGGTTCAGGGGGATGGGGATGGGTAGACAGGGCTGGTTCAGGGGTATGGGGATGGGTATGGGTAGACAGGGCTGGTTCAGGGGGATGGGTATGGGTAGACAGGGCTGGTTCAGGGGTATGGGGATGGGTATGGGTAGACAGGGCTGGTTCAGGGGTATGGGGATGGGGATGGGGAGACAGGGCTGGTTCAGGGGGATGGGGATGGGGAGACAGGGCTGGTTCAGGGGGATGGGGATGGGGAGACAGGGCTGGTTCAGGGGGATGGGGATGGGGAGACAGGGCTGGTTCAGGGGGCCGGGGATACAGGGCTGGTTCAGGGGTATGGGGATGGGTAAACAGGGCTGGTTCAGGGGTATGGGGATGGGGATGGGGAGACAGGGCTGGTTCAGGGGTATGGGGATGGGGAGACAGGGCTGGTTCAGGGGTATGGGGATGGGTAAACAGGGCTGGTTCAGGGGTATGGGGATGGGGATGGGGAGACAGGGCTGGTTCAGGGGGATGGGGATGGGGAGACAGGGCTGGTTCAGGGGTATGGGGATGGGGAGACAGGGCTGGTTCAGGGGTATGGGGATGGGGATGGGGAGACAGGGCTGGTTCAGGGGGATGGGGATGGGGAGACAGGGCTGGTTCAGGGGTATGGGGATGGGGAGACAGGGCTGGTTCAGGGGTATGGGGATGGGGAGACAGGGCTGGTTCAGGGGTATGGGGATGGGGAGACAGGGCTGGTTCAGGGGTATGGGGATGGGGAGACAGGGCTGGTTCAGTGGTATGGGGATGGGGAGACAGGGCTGCATCTGATTTAGTATGAAGGTTTACCTGCAATGATTAAATGTTGGCTAAAAGAGGAGTGAAATGTAAACACCCTGTGAAGATGTTATGTAACTAATGTTAGGGGAGCAAAAGTAGCCTATTTCACTATTTGCTAACAGGTTAATTTTCACCAGTCAAAGACTACACCCATCTTTCTTTATGAAAAATTGGGTGACAGTGTCGCCCTTTCTTTCCTCTCTCCTGTCTTTTCTTTCTTTTCGTTTTTGTAAACCAGATTGTTCTTTAGGAAGCTGAGACATGATGCTCCACCGGCATTCCTCACTCGCAATTCACTGCTAGCAAGTACCGTTCACACCTGGTTTGGGGGCAGGACCATGTAAATAGAGGGTGTGAAAAAGAAACAGTTTAGTTTTATTAGTACAATTGTAAATAAATTATTATATTAAGGATGAATGGCTATTAATTTAATATTGAAAAAAATGTACCAAATGCCCCCCCCACCCCCCACCCCCGCCATGCGGCGCCCCTGTGTCTGACCTGTGACTGGCATCTCCATTCCTCGTTAGTAATGAAGGGACCCAGGTGTAGATACATAGGATTATTCTGGATTGTGCAATTCTGTTGGAATGGAATACATACCACAGAGGCTTTTATCTGGCTTCTAATATTCCCACAATGCTCCCCAAATCAAATTGTAATCTGCTTTGGGGCTGCCAAGGTGTGACATTACTACTTCCAAAATGTCCCATTGGAAATTACTTGCTTATATAATTAGCTTCAGACAATTTCCCATCAGCCATCAGATGACCTTAGATGTTAAAATAGTTTGGACAGGACCTAGTGTCTTACATTTTCTATAGCATGCTATTACCTCAACCATCAATGTTAGAGAGAAAATTACATGTTTACTCTGTGTCTTCACTGTGATATGATTGAAATAGATAGTGCCATAAAGACTATAGTTTTCTGAATCAGTATTAATCATTACCAATGAATCGTTACTGAGGAAGCAATACACTGCTATGAATCCCCTTTCCTTTCTGCTGTCCACACTAACCTACTTTAGGATTTCCTGAAGATGCTGTTTGTGGATACAGTGAAACAAATGAGATTCTTCACCACATCTCTGTAGAGGAGGGTTCCAAAACTGACCCCATAAAAGACTGTAAAAACACCAAGTGATTTTAATTTTGGAAATCTGTTCCAAAGTATTCCCACGCATAATAGAAATATACTGTGTATGTAATTGTATAGAAATATAAGCAAGGTTTGAAATTTTACTTTTTTTTGTAAAATATATCTGTTTTGGCTTCTTGCGGTCAATACAAATGATTTGTAATTATGTTCTGACCATCCTCTCAAGAAATAAATTGTCCCGCGGCTGCATCCTAGTTGATGATCCCTGCTGTAGGGGTTTAGGGTGAATTCTGCATCACACCCACAGAGAGAACAGCACCTCGGTGTAGGACAGTAGGACATGTGTTATCTCTAGGGACTAGCTTTTCTGGTACAACAATCCCCATCTACAGCAAACCTCAGTCCGCTGCATTACAGATTTATGGTGGTTTGTCAATGTATCCCAATGTAGTCTTGGTCCTGTGATTGTCAATATGCAAACTGTGAGGGTAAGTTACAAAGTGTATTTCGCAAGCAATCATGAATGTCACCTCATTTGCTGCAATGCAGTCACAAAGAAAGATACTGTAAATATTGCTCAGAGTTGAGCAATTCCCTTATCCGCATTAGTTAATTGTATGACTAATGGGTTCAGCAAGTCTGATTGGACGTACACATTTTGATTGAGCACTTTTCCCCACTGGGATTTGACCTTTTGTGATTGCACTGCCCGATCTATCTATAGTGCTGCATCTGCACTGAGTTTCCTCCAATCACATTGGTTGAGTTTGATCCCCATAGTCTCATGGGGCCCCTGATTGCAGGTGCTAGCTAATTAACTCTACAGAGACACTAAAGTCATGTGGTGCTGGAGTTTCTGTCTTTCACGCCACCAACACAGTTTTCTGTCAGTTCCTAGCCTAAGCGCACGTGTGTGTGTTTGTGTGTGTTTAGATCTGTTTCCCTTGAGCACCAAGTCACTAGGCACTGGCAGAACTGTGATTAACAAACAGAGCATTCCATATGTAGGCGCAAGGTCTTCCACAGGAAGAGGTCTGATTGGGTTGCTGCTAGATGGTATGAAGCTACGGTAAAAAGGTTGTATGTTCAGGTTGCATCGGGGAGAATTTTAGCTAACCCTAACCCTTTTCCTAACCTTAACCTAATTATCTTAACCTGCTACGTTAATTCTCCTAACCTGCTACGAAAAGTCACTTCTGTTTGTAGCTGTATACCATCTAGTCAAAACAGTTTGATTTGGGAGATGATCATTCCTTGGTATACATCCCGGACCCTGTCGAACTGCCTGACAATGAGGCCGTTTTCAGACTGCAGCTCAGTTCTGCTCCCCAGAGGCCCTAACTGAATCATCTACAATGCAGCCAAGAGGCGGACGGAGGCAGACGTCATTGTGTCTGGGGCTCTGTTTCACCATGCCAGAAAGGTGACGTGCTGCTCTAAATAAAGGTGGCCTACTGGTACCTGCTGTCGACATACTGGCACCCACCGGAAAACCACAATTCTCTGGCCCTGGAGATGCACTATTCAAACCTATTCCGTTGGGTAACTGTAGGCTTTAGGAGTTACAATTCTATCGAGCAGCGGTTGCTTTGCTGTGCCCCAAGTGATAGCGGACATCTTCCTGGCTACCATCTCTCTTCCTGTGGAACATTCCAAGTTCCAACACCAATAACATTCAAGTGATCCTCAGGGATGACGTTCAGTTGCCTGCTGCTTTTGAAAAGCAGAGCTTTAAAACTGTCTACAGGCTTTGAATCATCAGTAGTACCCTTTGTTTCTGTGAAGATGGGTGAAGGAGAATCCCAGTCAGATTTATGCATCTGTCTCTTATCGGGGTAAGCCAGAAGAAAGGATTGCACATTTTATTGAACAGTAGATGCTGTCATTGGGTTTCCTAGCACAGATAATGAGGGCTTGTTTATGGAAGCACTGACACTGGCAGTTCCTCAGTTTGGCTTTACCCTTCACCAATGTCCACACACATGCTGTGTTAATTTCTAGGGAAATGTACTACTACCACAAATAACCATAAATATGACTTATCTATACAGGCCCAGACAATCAGAATGAGTTTTAAGGGCTTTATTACAGACAGAAAAACTCTTCTTCAGTTTCATCAGCTGTCCGGGTGACAGGTCTCAAACGATCCTACAGGTGAAGAAGCCGGATGTGGAGGTCCTGGGCTGGCGTGGTTACACTTATGGTAGAGAAATTAACATTCAATTCTCTGGCAACAGCTGTGGTGGACATTCCTGCAGTCAGCATGCCAATTGCTCGCTCCCTCAACTTGACACATCTGTGGCATTGTGTTGTGGGACAAAACTGCATATTTCAGTGGCTTTTTGTCTCCAGAACAAACTGCACCTGTGTATTTACATTTTTTATTTAACAATTGCCTGCTCCCAGCACAAGGTGCACCTGTGTAATGATCATGCTGTTTAATATGCTTGTTGATATGCCACACCTGTCAGGTGGGTGGATTATCTTGGCAAAAGAGAAATGCTCACTAACAGGGATGTAAACAAATTTGTGCACAACATTTAAGAGAAATACGTTTTTTTGTGCATATGGAACATTTCTGGGTTCTTTGATTTCAGCTCTTGAAACATGGGACCAACACTTTACGTGTTGCGTTTTATATGTTTGTCCAGTATAGTTTTGTATGTTGCCATTGTTTTTCTAGAGTCGGTGGGTCTCCGTGGTAAAGTCCTGAGGAAGGTGGAAGCTCTGAAGGCAGAGTTGACGGGACTAGACGCCCCAGATGAGTTCCTCTGTCCAATCACCAGAGAGGTGATGAAGGACCCTGTCATTGCTGCAGGTGAGGGAGAGGGCATGAAAACATCTGTCTCACAGGCTGTGTATTTTTTCCATTAATTGGCCTTTTGACCAATCCGATCAGCTCTGAAAAATCTGACTTGAAAAGATTTGTCAAGACTAATTAGTGGAAAAAAGTTGGGTTGCCGGTCTAAACGCAACCGTACAGTGCATTCAGAAAATATTCAGAACCCTTCACTTTTTACACATTTTGTTACATTACAGCATTATTCTAAAAAATGTCCCTCCATCTACACACAATGCCCCAGAATGACAAAGCAAAAACAGGTTTTTAGACATTTTTGCAAATGTGTTTAAAAAGAAAAATGTAATATCTGATTTACTATTCAGACCTTTTACTCAGTACTTTGTTTAAGCACCTTTGGCAGCAATTACAGCCTCGAGTCTTCTTGGGTATGACGCTACACACTTTCAGACCTTTTACTCTGTACTTTGTTTAAGCACCTTTGGCAGCAATTACAGCCTTGAGTCTTCTTGGGTATGACGCTACAAACTTTGGCACATCTGTATTTGGGGAGTTTCTCGCATTCTCTGCAGATCCTCTCAAGCTCTGTCAGGTTGGATGGGGCTTGTCGCTGCACAGCTATTTTCAGGTCTCTCCAGAGATGTTCAATCGGGTTCAAGTCCGGGCTCTGGCTGGGCCACTCAAGGACATTTAGAGTGTGTCTGCCTTTCCAAATCATGTCCAATCAACTGAATTTACCACAGGTAGACTCCATTAAAGTTGTAGAGACATCAAGGATGGTCAATGGAAACAGGATGCACTTGAGCTCAATATCGAGTCTCATAGCTAAGGTCTGAACACTTATGTAAATAAGGTATTTGTTTTTTATTTTTAATACATTTGCAAACATTTAGAAAACCTGTTTTCGCTTTGTCATTATGGGGTATTGTGTGTAGACTAAGAATTGTTTTTTAAAATCCATTTTAGAATAAAGCTGTAACGTAACAAAATATGGAAAAAGTAAGGGGGTTTGAATACTTTCCAACTGCACATGTCCTTGTTCGTCAAGGCTAACGTAGCCAATTTGTTATTGTTTAAAAAAAAAACATGCACTGTTTCCTGCTCCAACTCACGTTATACTGTACGTAGCCTATAAAAGTAATTATGTTAATGTCTGATGTATAAAATGTGTCTAAAATCAACAGATGGATATTCCTATGAGAGGGAGGCCATTGAGAGTTGGATCAGCGCTAAGAACCGCTCCAGTCCCATGACCAACCTACCTTTACCAACCACTCTGGTCATGCCCAACAGAAGCCTGAAGACCGCTATTGGCCGTTGGACTGCCACTCAGTGATGGATTGGTGTACGAGTAATCAGTAATGCCTTATTCTGAAGCAGACTATAAAATGAGGTCACCCAATTGTTTCCTATGAGAATACTCAGTGGTGCATTTGATGGTCAGGAAGTGTCATTTCAGCATGTCGCCATCTTGCTACATTAAGTTTTTGGAAACATTGCATGCGCAGTTTGAGCTACTCTAGGAAGTGACGGTGCAGGCTAGCTCAGTGCTACCCCCTCTCATGGAGAACCTCAAGTTGAAGGCCAACCAGGTACTACAGGCTACCATTAGCAACTAAATGATCCTTAGAACTTTGTCTATGTGTGATTTTAAGGGAATTGCTTCAAAGACATACATCCAGTGAAATAGAAATCATGTACCATGATTGTGTTTGGAAAAGGTTTTTATATCCACAAATATTTACCACAAAAATCGCCATTTCCCCATTCACTATAAATGTGGGGTCTTGTTTTCTGGAAACAATGCCTGCAGTACTATGGTCGGCCTTCAACTTGAAATCCTAAATGCGAAGGGGGCATTTCAGAATCAAGACAAATTTGTACAATGTGATCACTGACAATCAGTTCACTGCACAGTTCTATTACATACTTTTGATTAAACAAGGGTGATTATTCATGAATGAATGATATGTCGTTTGCCTGTGTGTGCCTTGCAAATTACTAGAGCTTTACATCATTTGTGCAATAGGATTTTCTGGGAATAAACTAAATTGGAGTCGACGTTTATACTGTATAAACATGTGGTTCTAAAATGTATTGTCTAACTTTGCTCTGGTCCATGACGTTTAGTGTGCATTCAAACGGGCTCTACCACCCTGGACCAGAGCTATGTTGAACTGTGCCTCCTGTTCCCTGCTACAATGACAGCCAGCAGGCCTGAGTGTTTTCTCTGTGGGATTTTATTTCCCTATGTTGGGAATGGCAGTAATATTCTATTACACTATGTGATTATGGGTAACACAGCTCACAATACTGGAAACATGGCAACCATTTCAACATACATACATATTAAAATACTGTCAATGGCACCATGCTCCCCCAAACCTTTTGTTTATAGATATTTATTTTTTAAACTCTTTATTATAAATTGAAGTTGTGGCATGCACTTAAACCAATATTACTTTGACAGAGCTTATTATTGAACTTGTAAAATGTCTTAGTAGCTGTGCAAAAATAACTATATAAAATATATTTTTTTACGATGAATCAAGCCATAGACATTGTAAATAAATTAACGTGACAGCAACGACAAGCAGATACAGAGAGGATTTAGTTAACGTTATCGGGCAATTTATAGGATGTACAAACATATAAACAAATACATTTTTCAGAACCTTGAACACAGTTGGAACCAAATTGTGCATCAAATAAACCTCAAAATACAGATAAGTCAATACACTGACATTGATCTTCACTCAAAAGAAGGAAAAAAATATATTTATATATACACAATGTGAGGATCTACAACATCCTTCTTAGAACACAGGAATGCCCATCTCAAACATATCCTTACAGCTCTTCTAAATAGCTCCGTAATTCTGTCATCAGCACCATTGACATAATGAACACAGTTCAAATCCCATTGGATGTGTCCAGAATGGCACCCTATTCCCTATATAGTGCACCACTTTGACCAGGGTCGACCAAAAGTAGTGCACTACGGTATATAGCGAATAGGGTGCCATTTTGGATGCAAATATTGTCTTATACTTAACACTGAACAATTCAGTAATAACATTATACTGTAATATAATATGTTGTATAAGCACTTAAAGGCCTATGTAAATGCGTAAAGTGCTGTCACTGCAATGTCTCCAGCTTTGCTGAATAAGAGGGAACATGTCATCCTGTAACAGAAGCAAACAGCTGTACGCAATAGTAGGAAAGAAATACATCTGTTCTGTTACAGCTTCAATCAAAACGCTCCATGTGGCGGATATTCACAGGGGGAACAAACATAGTTTGCGTACTTCTTTCAAAGTTTCGACTTACATTGCTTAATTTTTTACCAGCCCATAAAAAACTATCTCTCCACTTAGAATTTTCCAAAGGTGTGTGTGTAAAGTGTTTGTGGGTGTGTGCAATGTGCATGTTGTCTGTATGTGCGTGCCAGCGTGTGTATCTCGTTGTCTGTGTGTTGAGAGAGGGGAGATAAATATTCCTACACATTTGACTCTATGAATGATCGCTTTGGTTTCATTGAAGCTACGTGAATGGCGGGATTCTCTCGGACTAAGCTTGGCTGCTTGGGCTTACTGTCCACAAAAGTGTGCGACGGCATGGCCAGAGCTGGCTTGGATTCCTTGTAACAGGTGGATGCTTGGCACTTCTCTGCAAATTCCTTTGAGTGCATTCCATTCTGCAGGCTCCCCATAGCACCCTGAGATGGAGCTTTGAGCTGCTCGTGGTAAGTGCTCCCTATTTTGGCATAAGGTAGCTCACAGTTCACCCCTGCTGCCTGGAGGCCCATGGCAGACATGGTGTGGGACACTAATCCCTCAGAGGAGTGACTCTGCCAGCTGCGGAGGGCTCCGGTGGCGGGCTGTAGGCCTGGGTGGTTCTGGAGCCCTTGGTGTTGTTGCTGCTGCAGTTGTTGCCACTGCAGTTGTTGCCGCTGCAGTTGTTCTCGCTGCAGTTGTTCTCGCTGCAGTTGTTCCTGCTGCAGTAATTCCCGCTGCATTTGCTGCTGCTGCTGAAGAAAGCGTGCCTTCTTGTCCATGATGCCCATGAAGGGCCTGGGTTTCCACTCGCTCGTGCCTCCCTGGCCCTGCTTGGCCTTGTCTGTGGTGGTCTTGGTGCGTACATCAGGGCCCTGCAGCTTGCTGCTCTCCGACAGACTACTGCTGGAGGCCAGGGAGCTGGTGGAGCTGGACACCTTGATGTTTCCGTCTCCCCCCTGGGAGAGTGCCTGGGAGACCCCGTTTCCCCCACACTCCTTCCTCCGCTCCTGGCCTGGCCCTGCAGCATTGAGGGGGTCCTGGGGAGACCCTGAGGTCTGAGCGTCCAGGGAGGACACCGAGTGGGCAGACAGACGGTCCTGGGAGGAGTAGGAGGCCCGGGCAGAGTGCAGGGATTCGCTGTCCCTTTCGCAGTGGTGGCCCATAGCCATGTTCTGGGAGGCAGCAGCCATAGACAGGCGTTGCTCCCCGTAGACGGGCTCGTCGGGAGGGGGCGGTAGAGGGCTGATGTCTATGCCCAGACCCCCTGGCTTCAGCATGCTGGACATGTGTCGGCTGGGCAGGGGGCTGGAGGGGGCGTACTGGGACTTGGCCCCCGAGGAGCGGCCTCCTGCCTGCAGGGAGCTCATGTGCTGGTTGGTTTTGACTATCTGGGCCTGCTTGGTGGGCTCTCTGGGCTCCCGGGGAGGGTAATGGTGGTGACTCAGCCTGCCAGGGCCTGAGGGCCCGGAGGGGGGAGAGCAAGGCCTGGTGCTCTGCTGCTGGGTGGTGAGGCTGAGGGTGTCAGGCAGAGTTCTATTGATGGAGTAGATGTTCTGTGTCCAGGGCTCACCTCTCTCTCCTCTCCTGTCTGAGTGTTGAGACTGAAAAGTTCCCTCCCCTTCCACGTCATTCATCCCCAGAGTGTTCTGTCCATCCATACCTCTGACGGCCATGCTATGCCCCGACATCTCCTCCTCCTCCCCTTCCTTGTGTTTGTGTTCCGAGTCGTTGTTGGCCGGAGCCTGGTTTGACGAGGACGTGGCCCCCTGCGGTTTGCCCTGGGTCGTGCTGCGCTGCATCTGCTTACACTCCTCCTCTACACGGGCCAGCAGCCGCCGGATTTCACGGTTGTTGGGACACAGCCTGGCCGCTTCGTGCAGGTCAGCCATGGCTGCCGTGAACTGCCTGGGGTGGGATGGAGATAGACAGAGCAAGTTAGGGGGATATTTGAGAGCGAGGTAATAAAAAAGAAGCTGAACCATATTCTCACAATTCACGCTAACAATGGTCCCCTAAAAGAGGGGGATTTATCCTTATGAGTTTCTGACGAATAGCTTTACCTGCTGCTCCTCTTGGCTCGAGCGCGGGCGTAATAGGCCTCGTACGATTTGGGTTTCAGCTCCAGGGCCTTTGTCGCAAACTCCTCTGCCAAGCCAAAGTCCTGTTGCAAGGGGTAGGGGAGGATCAATATGATTAACCAATGCAAGGAAATAGAAATGCACATTGTCCAGGGGCCCAGCTCTCTCTCTCTTTCTCTGCATCCATCTCCCTGATTGTTTATGGGAGCAAGCTGACAATGACTACAAGCATGCAATCGCTTGTGGACTTCTGCACAGATTATAATTTAGTCTTGAATGGCTCAATCAAACTCACTCAACTGGACAGCTTAATAGCTATAATTTTGGACGGGTAGTAGATAGTATTATTTATTGAATTCAATCTGTTCCTAAGAGCATTGTGTTAGTTTATGTCACGTTTCATCGATCATAGGCCTGGAACACGAATTTAAATTGTATCATGGGGCTTTTAAAGTGCTGTCTAGTACTCCTTAAGGGCAGCCATACTTCTGGTATGTGTATCTTTTCAAATACGTTCATAAACACACAGTACAACAACAGTTTCTTTGACTTCAAGATCTTCCAATGTCCACTTGTAGTGTCATACATGGCCTGATCACATATTGTATATTTTAACAGAGACATTTGGGAACCAATGACCCAGTAAATACAGCACTAGAGAAGGTAAGGAGAGGAGGATCATGGGGAATCTTACGTTGGTTTTCCTGCGACAGCGGGAGAGGTTGAGGTACAGAGACACCCTCAGCTCTTTGAAGGCCTTCAGGTCATCGCCAAACCCTTCTCTGGGGAACTTCCTCAGAGCATACTGGTACCTCTGGGCTGCCTCTTTCATCTTCCCCTTCTGCAGGGAGAGGGAAATGAGGGAGAGGAAGGGAGGGATAGATAGAGGGAGGGAAGGAAAGAGGGCGCGAGAGAGGAAAAGAAGGACGGTCGTCAGATACTCCCCCCCAACCCAACAGCCGTGCCGCAGCAGCTCACACACTCCCTTCCGTCTCTCTCATCAATCACACACAGTTTCCACTCGAGCGGATTGTCCTTATCTGCCATAAAACTCAATCTGTTAAATGCCACGGATCAATCATGGCTCAGAAGGCGAGTGTGGCACAGCACACACCCATTTATCTCTGCTGCGTCGCATTGAGCTGCTCAAAATATGACAGTCATTACGTTGTTTTCTCTCAAGCAAATTAGTGGCTGAGATGTCCTTTTTATACAGTGGCTGAGATGTCCTTTTTATACAGTGGCTGAGATGTCCTTTTTATACAGTGGCTGAGATGTCCTTTTTATACAGTGGCTGAGATGTCCTTTTTATACAGTGGCTGAGATGTCCTTTTTATACAGTGGCTGAGATGTCCTTTTTATACAGTGGCTGAGATGTCCTTTTTATACAGTGGCTGAGATGTCCTTTTTATACAGTGGCTGAGATGTCCTTTTTATACAGTGGCTGAGATGTCCTTTTTATACAGTGGCTGAGATGTCCTTTTTATACAGTGGCTGAGATGTCCTTTTTATACAGTGGCTGAGATATATACAAACACTCCTTTTGATGGCTGATCAATTCAGTGACATCAAGGTATAATTACAGTACTTGCATCAGTCTTTGTTTAGATGTAGCCCATCATAAAATATGATATATATTCCATTCACTCAGAACACACTTGACTGTACATACACATTATACAGTATAATGTCCTTGTTTCGAACCATAAAGTTCAGACTTAAAGGGATACTTCAGGATTTTGGCAATGAGGCCCTTTATCTACTTCTCCAGAGTCAGAGGAACTCGTGGATACCATTTTTATGTCCCTGTGTCAAGTATGAAGTAAGTTGGAGGTAGTTTCCCGAGCCAATGCTAACTGGCGTTAGCGCAATGACTGGAAACTAGTTAGCAACTTCCTACAAACTGCACAGTACATGTAGATTTTTTATTTGATTTTATTCAACCTCTATTTAATCTGTTAACAAATTATTATTTACAGAACCAGGGTCTGTAGTGACGCCTATAGCACTGAGATGCAGTGCCTTAGACCGCAGCGCCTCTTGGGAGCCTCATTGCCAAAATATAAAGGGCCTCATTGCCAAAATCCCAAATTATAATTTTAACAGTGTAATGTTGACTTGATCTCTTTTCCATACCTTGTAAAGCAGGTTGCCCTCCTCCATAAGCTTCTGCAGGAGAATGATGAGGATGTCAGGCTTGGACGTGGCCATAGCCCAGGCTGCATTCCCTGTTGGTCCACACAGACATAGAGAAAGTAGAGTTACACCACTGCCGCTGCCCGACCCACAGACTCTATTCACTAGGAAATTGGTAACAAGGTAAAGTTACCTAAAGATTGTACCTGATCGATCATAAGGCGACGTTCTGTACCCTTAGGGTTACATTGAAGGCAGTTAAGAAGAAGAAAAAAAGGATGAGAGATGGAAGGAATCATGTAAAAAGATGAAAAGCAGAGGAGAATTTGAAACCGCTACAGTTATAAAACGTGATTTATTCATTTTAGACCTTTCCCAGATTAAAGATGGAATTCACAGTAGGGGAAACAACGCCACTGTTCGCCATTGTTGTTTTTGTTTTGTTTGCCGAAGTGGAGGCACATCGCGCAATACGGGGGGGAAACATTGCAGTATATAGAACAGCAGAATATCGCGAGTGCAATTGATGTCTGAGGGAAGAAAACGGTGTTTGTTTTACAATAACTTTTTTGTTATTGGGATATTTTTTATATGAATGCTTCCACTCAGTATTTGAGATCAATTGACACTCTTTACCATGGCACTGAGATTTATTTTAAACTGCAAAAACCCGCACCACTGCACTTTGTATACCAGGGTTGGCTCGCCTTCTCTAGTCACTTCATAGGCTCAGTCACTGATATACTTCTATTTACAAAGCCATTTTGGGTTTACTACCTTTTTATTTGTGCATTTTTATTGTTCAGAAATGTGGTGGGTACTCTCTTTGTTCACTTGACTTTATCCTGCTAACTGTTCCAAATATCCGAACTGAATTTGGTAAAAGGGCTTTTATGTACTCTGCGCCATCGTCTTGGAACGCCTTAGAAAATACTTTTAAACTGGAAGAACTTGTCCCGATTGGTGTTTTTAAATCACTGATGAAGGATTTTGAGGCGGATTCCCTGACCTGTCAATGTTTTTAATTTGCTGTTTTATACTCTTGTGAATTCAATGGTTTTTACTAGATTACTTGTAGTTTTTCATGTTGTCTGTCTGTAATTATTTTGTAATGACTTGGTGCTGCCTATCTTGGCCAGGGCACTCTTGAAAAATAGATTTTAATCTCAATGAGCCCTTCCTGGTTAAATAAAGGTTAAATAAAATAAATAAATACATTTGTTGTTGTATTATCACAAATGAACGTGGCTGGTTCACCATTAAGGATTCCTGCACTGATAATACAAAGTGAGTTTGTCTGTGGATATACTGTACCTATAATTGCATTGATATGAATCCTAATGGGAAAAAATAGTGATTTGCTGGTCGTAACAGTCATTGCGATCATAGAGACTGATAGCTTTGTGTGCTAGGAACAGGCTACATTGCTACCAGAGTAAGGAGAGTGGGTTGAAGATATTGGCCATTAGCTAATTCAGGGAAGGGAGTACCTGGCTGGCCTGCACTGCAGATGTAAAATGAGGCAGATAAGCTCCAGGCCAAGATAGCTCATTGAGTGTCATTTAGGTGATAAGTACCATTCTCAAATTAGCCTGCCGGCATACCGCGGGGAGAAAAGAAAGAGAGAGCGAGAGAGAGAGGGGGAAAGAGAGACACAGAAAGAGAGAGAGACACTACACACACTAGGTGAATGCTGGTAGAAATTGGTTCAGTGCCATTGCCTTGAATTTAGCAGTGAGCATCAATGAAACCAGGAGTTTGTCACCTGATTACATGGATTAGCCTCATTTTAAAGCAACCAAAAGACCGTCCTGTGGTTGGAATAGACGAAAGTGGACACATTAACCGAATGAACATTATTTGCAGACAGACAGACACGGACCATTTGTAACATAGTTAGAGTTCTTAGTTTCTTACCCAGTTTAGCCCCCTTCTTCAGCAGGGTCACCACTACCGATGTGTTCCGACAACCAATCGCCCGGTCCAACGGCCTCATGCCACTGTAGTCCACATGCTCTATCACTGCTCCTCTGTCCACCAGGTAATGGACCTACATACCAGGAACAACACAGTCAAACACACACTCTCTTCCTTAGTCAGAACACACACTCTTAACTCTCCCATAGATATTTGTTAATTCTCAGCAGTGTGCGTCCCATAAGGAGACACAGGACTGTGTTGTGCCTATCTAAGGGGCAGGCCTAGTGAGACAGATTTAGATCGAGCTCAATGACCGTCTCTGTCTGTCTATCTGTCCATCTCTCTCTAATACTCACGATTGACGCGTCGCCGTAGAAGGCGGCCAGGTCCAGTGGAGTCCGTCCATTCTTGTCCGTGTGGTCTATGACCGCACCCTTCTCCACCAGAAACTGCACAACGTTCTTATGTCCTTTCAAACACGCCCAGCTCAGGGGCGTTAACCCTTCTTTGTCCATCGATGTCAACAACGCACCTGGGAGAGACCGAATATTCAACATCTTATTTCTCAAAACCACAGCATATGATCTTCACTCAACAAAACATTTGATATAAAACTAAGTGTGATATGTGGTTATTGAAATTTGAATGCTCTAAATTTGAATTTCATTTGACTTTAGAAAAAAAAGCAGATGTTTGCATCCCAAATGGCAGCCTATTTCCTTAATAGTGCACTACTTTTGAGAGTCTTATGAGCCCTGGTAAAAAGAAGGGTGCCATTTGGGACACAGACCACAGGAGGTTGGAGGCATCTTAATTGGGGAGAATGGACTCCTGGTAATGGCTGGAGCGGAATACGTGGAACGGTATCAAATACATGGTTTCCATGCGTTTGATGCCATTCCATTTACTCTGTTCCAGCCATTATTATGAGCTGTCCTCACCTCCGCAACTTCCACGGACACAGACGTTATCTAGCGTAGCGTCGTGGTAACTCACCCTTTGATAGCAGAAAGTCGGCCGTGCTCAGGTGGCCCTCGCACGCCGCCACCATGAGTAGTGTCCGTCCCTGTTTGTCACTGATGTTCACGTCAGCACCATGCTGCAGCAGCAGCTCTGCAATCTGACACACACACACAGACTTACAGTAAACTCTACTTCCCCAGGGTAAATCGTCATGGTTACTTTGAAGTGTAATTGTAGTTTGAGGCAAGCAGTGTGTGTGTTCCTCACCTGCCAGTGTCCCTGTCTGACAGCACAGAAGAGAGGTGAGACCCCCCTGCGGTTGATCTGCTGCACCATAGCCCCCTGCTCCAGCAGGAAGCCACACACGTCCATCTTCCCCCGGCCCGCCGACACCGTCAGAGCTGATGAGACCAGAAGAGAAGAGATTGGTCAGGACTGGGGTCAGCAAGGGTGAGACCACACACACACACGGCAGGCTATGGTCTGGCTCGCGTGAGACAAAGCTTGCTCCCATTCAAGTTGAAAATATAAAGCATTTAGTTGTACTTTCACTGAGCGCCAACAATTGGACCCAACCACAATATGTATTATTTCCTTCTTGAGAAAAGGGACAACAGAAGTGTCTGAATATGTCAATGGATAATAAGGTGCAATAAAGCTTAATAAACAATACTCTCTGATTGTACATTCATGTGGAATCTTATCTCTTGGAATCGTGTGCTGGGCCTGGTTAGTCATTCCATGATAAAAATAAACACTGACGCAGGAACTGTGGTCAGGAAGTTAGGCTGTTCTCGCTTACACACACACACACACACACACACACACACACACACACACACACACACACACACACACACACACACACACACACACACACACACACACACACACACACACACACACACACACACACACACACACACACACACACACACACACACACACACACACACACACACACACACACACCTCAATGGAATAGGAGAGCAACAGAGACATACACATACTACAGACACAATGTTTGAATAGCCTACTACTGGTTAAGGCACTCATGTTGTTACATTATGTACTGTATATAGGCCTACCATCGATTCAAATAATAGAATGAGGAAAATAGGCTAATGCTTTTATGCAAGTCCTGTTTACAATCAGACAACTATGTTATGTAAGTACGTATTCAACTGGTTAACTTGTTGCCTTAAGCTGTCTGATAGTAGTGTGCCAAGAGTTTCGAGACTTGAGAAGTGACCTCATCTAACGTCTGCATGATAGCAGGTCGAAAACAACGAAAACGGGAAAAAAACTAAATGAGATACCATTAATATGCTGACAGGTTAATTAATAAATCTTTGCCATTTCTGTTTTAATTCAAATTACTATACTGTATGTATGTATTCTATTTTAAAGACCGATGCATGCAAGTATGCTCCAACTAATTTATACGCATAAGATACAGTGACAAACCACACATTTATGATACAACAGTCAATAGGCTCACCTCCTGCTTTGCATTCAGTTGAGCCATGCCAAAACAGACTAATCCTAGCAGTAGTTCGAGGCCCACATTCAGTGGATGCTACACTTTACTGTGGGCTGTGGTAGATTCCGCCAATCTTGGATGAATGTTGGTATCCAAACAAATAAATCCTCAGAGACCACAGAGTGAGGGAGAGAGAGAATAGTGGTGCTTTCTGATTCACCTCAGGAAGATTCAAGACCCAGAGCCACTGTCTCTGTCTGAGTGACATCATCCATCTGGATGTTAGTGTGAGCGGAGGGCTGTTCCATTACGAGCCTGTCTCAGCCGACCACACCCTTCATCTGATCCACTAGCATATCTCTTCAGAGCAGACAGACACCTCCAGACTACTACACAGTACAAATCTCTATGGGGCAGCATTAGCCAAAACGGATTTGAGATCAGCTGGCTTCATGAGTAAAAACTCAAAAGCCCAGAGGATGAAATAATTGATTGTTCTAATGATTGACTCTTTCAGAGATGCATTCGTTTTTTGATCTGTGATTTTAGACTCGATTCTGATGTACACTTATCTGTAGTGGAATGTTAAGGAATGACTAACAGTGGTCTCTGTCTGCATACTACTTTCAAACCCTATAGGAGACCCAGTGGCATTTATCTCTGATCTTCTAAGTACAATTCAATGCATTTTATGTCTCTCTTTGATCTCACAAACATTACTCTTTACTGCACCCATTCCCTTCCTCTCTCTTTCCTTCCCTCCCTTTTTCAGAGCCAGGTATGTTCTGTAATAAGCCACTCAACCTTGTATTTCCTCCTAATCTGCCTCTCCGGCCCACCAACACCGCTGTCCTTAGGGGAGGTGGGACTGTAAATCACAGTCTGATACGCAAACCAAACCTGTAAATAATAGAACACTATGAAAAATCTGGGAACCCAGGCCTGGTATTCATAGCCTACTTTGAAAAGGCTTTTGATAAAGTACGACTCAAATTGATATATAAATGCCTGGAATATTTCAATTCTGGAGAATCTCTTATACAATGGGTTAAAGTTATGTAAAGTAACCTTAGGTGTAAAATAGTAAATAATGGCTACTTCTCAGAAAGTATAAACTGTCAACAGGATTAAACAAGGTTGTCCACTATCGGCATATCTACTTATTATGGCCATTGAAATGTTAGCTATTAGAGTCAGATCCAACAATAATATCAATGTGCTAGAAATCCAGGGCTTAAAAACAAAGGTGTCATTGTACTCTGATGATTCATGTTTTCTTTTAAGTCCACAACTTGGATGCCTCCACAGCCTCATAGAGGATCTAGATACTTTTTCTAACCTCTCTGGATTACAATCAAATGATGATAAATATTCGTGTTGGATCACTTAAAAATGTTTGGGGGATTACCGTGTAGTTTACCAATAGAATGGTCTGACGGTGAAGTGGACATACTCTGTATTTATTTGGGTATTTGGGATGGCAGGTAGCCTAGTGGTTAGAGCGTTGGGCCAGTAATAGAAAGTTAGTAAAAATAGATAAGATCTTGCTCCCATGGTTAGGGGGAAAAAAATCACCCTGATTAACTCTTTAGTCACATGCCCGGTTTACCTATTGGCCTTGCAACTTGTTTTTTAAATTAGATGTAAAAAATATTTAGTTGGAACGGCAAGCCAGACAAAATTAAACAGGCCTATTTATATAATACATATGAATTCAGAGGGCAGAAATGATCCAAACTGGTTCTCTAGCAGATTAGTAAGAATGTCTCACCCCATGTTCAGGAATGGCCTTTCCCCCTTTATTCAGATTACAACCTCTCATTTCGGTTATTTGATAATGAAATCTCCAAAATATCGCTATTTTTAGAACAAGCCATAGAAAGTTGGTTGTAATTTCAGTTTAATCCACCTGAAAAGACAGAACAAATATTACAACAAATATTATAGTTAAACTCAAATATACTCATTTATATAAATTATATCATAAATAGGACTGGTGGAATTATGTCACACATGCATTGAACAAAGATATCTGGAAATATCTGTTCTACCCAAAATTACAACCAACTAATTGCAGCATACATATATATTCCCTACATAGTGCATTACTTTTGAGAAGAACCCTATAGGACCTGGTCAAGTAGGATTTTTAATGAATTTATTTGCAAATTATGGTGGAAAATAATTATTTGGTCAATAACAAAAGTTTATCTCAATGCTTTGTTATATACCCTTTGTTGGCAATGACAGAGGTCAAACGTTTTCTGTAAGTCTTCACAAGGTTTTCACACACTGTTGCTGGTATTTTGGCCCATTCCTCCATGCAGATCTCCTCTAGAGCAGTGATGTTTTGGGGCTGTTGCTGGGCAACAAGGACTTTCAACTCCCTCCAAAGATTTTCTATGGGGTTGAGATCTGGAGACTGGCTAGGCCACTCCAGGACCATGAAATGCTTCTTACTTCTTCTTCTTCTTATATTTTGGTTTCATCTGACCATATGACATTCTCCCAATCTTCTTCTGGATCATCCAAATGCTCTCTAGCAAACTTCAGACGGGCCTGGACATGTGTCCCCCTGCTTAAGCCAGTACGTCTGGCACTGCAGGATTTGAGTCCCTGGCGGCATAGTGTGTTACTGATGGTAGGCTTTGTTACTTTGGTCCCAGCTCTCTGCAGGTCATTCACTAGGTCCCCCTGTGTGGTTTTGGGATTTTAGCTCACCGTTCTTGTGATAATTTTGACCCCACGGGGTGAGATCTTGCGTGGAGCCCCAGATCGAGGGAGATTATCAGTGGTCTTGTATGTCTTCCATTTCCTAATAATTGCTCCCACAGTTGATTTCTTCAAACCAAGCTGCTTACCTATTGCAGATTCAGTCTTCCCAGCCTGGTGCAGGTCTACAATTTTGTTTCTGGTGTCCTTTGACAGCTCTTTGGTCTTGGCCATAGTGGAGTTTGGAGTGTGACTGTTTGAGGTTGTGGACAGGTGTCTTTTATACTGATAACAAGTTCAACCAGGTGGCATTAATACAGGTAACGAGTGGAGGACAGAGGAGCCTCTTAAAGAAGAAGTTACAGGTCTGTGAGAGCCAGAAATCTTGCTTGTTTGTAGGTGACCAAATACTTATTTTCCACCATCATTTGCAAATAAATTCATAAAAAATCCTACAATGTGATTTTCTGGATTTTTTTTCTCTAAATTTGTCTGTCATAGTTGAAGTGTACCTATGATGAAAATTACAGGCCTCTCTCATCTTTTTAAGTGGGAGAACTTGCACAATTGGTGGCTGACTAAATTATTTTTTGCCCCGCTGTATATAGGTAATAGGGTGAAATTTGGGACATACACAGTCCAGAATACCAGAGAGGCCATGACTTTACAGTGTCGTGTGTCAAGGTGCACAGTTTGTAGACATGCACTAGTAGCTAATAATTTATGAAACAGCTGATTCTGAAGGTTTAGATGGAGACCATTGCAAGGCTAACTGGAGAAGCAGGGTGCCAGCTGTAGCATGACATCTGTATCAGTCGGTCAAGGACACCACAGCAACATACGATATCCATCACATGAAGACCTACATCCTGAGTGTGGCAGCATGGGAGTTTCAGTCTATTTCTATGTAGATCTAGATCATTACAAGTTCACTCCACCAGCAGAGAAACTACGGTGTGACATGTCAGCTTGGCATACGTCCTCCCAGCTGTAAATAATGAAACACAACCAAAGACTTATAACACAAACAACTAAACACCACATATATTAAGCACAGCCTGTGAACGTGGAAGATTTTATAAAAAATTAAAGATTCTTGGCATAATTACAGTGGATAAAAAAAACGATATACGGTATGTCACTCGATGTCTCTACTGTATATTTCATGACAATGAGAAGTTGATCTCATCGTTTTACTAAGTAATGTAGAAAATGTCAGGGCTGCCGCCTGACTTTGTCGCTGCATTATTCATTTTTGATATATGTGATACATAATGTAAACAAACCTTCTCTTTTACGGATGGAAACAACCCCCATTTGCAATTTTCTACAGAAACCATAACTTCAGAATAGCTTGAGATATACGCCATGTGATCACAAACATTATACCTCACCGTGTCTATATGTCTTTCCCCTTACCTTTTGCACTGCTGCCGACTTATTCACATATATCAGAAAGCTGCTTTACAGAGAGGGCTAAATGACCTTTTGTCATTCCTAGAAGTAAAACAGTCAGGAGGGAATTTGTTGTTTATTTTTTGCCAACACGGAGCCGTGATCGAATCTCTCTCTATCCAAACAAAGTGCAATGGGCCTATTTGCATAAAGATGTTATTTCTTTCACATATAGAAGAAAAATAAACGCACACCTATTTGGGCGATGTGCTGGCTAGCGGAGTAGAAAACTTGAAAATAAAAGAGAGCATATTTCTTTCACATATGAAATTATATTTCTCAGACAGGTCGTTAACTGAGAGAATTTGTTCAGAGCTGCAGCAATAAATGTCCATTTTCGGGAGGATATTTCACCGGGGTTATTTGTGTCTCACTGAGTTTTCTCCCATATCGCCATACAGGCCTCCAGATTGGGTTAATAAACCCTAAATCAGAATTAATATGAAGGGGTCTGACTGTGATATTGACTCAGTATTTCTAAGACCTAAAAGGTTCTGCTGTCTATATAACGTATCCACGACATTTAAGTATTGATGCTCTTTTCTATAGCTGTGATGGCTCTCCATTGAATTACATTGAATACAACCATTTGAATCATTCTACTAAGGGGTCAGGAGAAGTGCAGAGAAGCGTAACCTCTTTATGTTTTCTAAAATACATATATTCAATGAGTTTAAAGCACCACAGTGCACAAAATAATTAATATTTGCATATCTGCTCAAATACAAAGTGTTGCTTTGAATGAGCCTAGTGCCAGGTGGGTGCAAAGGGCTTTCAAAATGCGTTCATTAAGCGGCTGAGGTGGGTGTTGGAGCGTGTCTCAGGTCGCTGGTGTTGTGCCCGGCGCCATTCGGTCACCTGCAACCTGCTATTGCATTAGCCCGTAATGAATGGGAGTTGAAAGGAGGAACGTGGCTATGATTTAACATCCACTAGGTAAATACATAGAGCTCAGAGGGAAATATTAGATCACAGTTACAGCAGGTGGCACATACCGGATGACTTTGAGAATGAAGGCAAGCATGACTACTATTATTCACAGTAATGGTCATGTCTACAGGAACCAGCCAAGGCTTGTGTGTAAATCTGTTTAAAGGGACCCATACACATCTGCCTACTACTTGTGATAAATTAGTATTTTGTCCTTTACCTCTTGAAAATCAAAACGGTAGTGCAAATTAAATCTTATTTGTCACATGCTTCGTAAACAACAGGTATAGACTACAGTAACAGCGTAAGTAAGCATTTCACTGTCAGTCTACACCTGTTGTTTTCAAAGCATGTGACAAATAAAATGTGATTTGATTTGCACTACCGTCTAACGAAGTAAAAATAAAGTAGGCCTCTATCCTTCTCTAAAACAAAGTAGGTGGTGGGGGTTGGAACAGAAATGTTGGTATGCAGCAGTGTGATGATGTAACAAAGTGCAAAACTTGAAGCAGCAGGTTTTGATTCAAAAATATAAACGTTTTCATCCAAATCTAAAATAACACTGCGGCCCATTTCTCAGCCATAAGAACATGCGGCACTAAGAGGGAAAGCAGCCGTTTCCAGAGATGAAGGCCCATTTCGAATGGATATCTTTGTCTCTAGGATGTAATAAGCCCCAAAGCCCTTCAGCACTTTTTGCTACGAAATGTATTTGCAGAAGTAGCACCAGTTGACAGAAGTAGCACTAAGGAGAATACAGCGGCCCTGGTCAAAAGTAGTGCACTATATAGGGAATAGGGTGTCACTTGGAACAGAGATATCCGCTCTCTCCTAGTCCTAATGGGCTGACCTACATCAGAGCCATCCTCTCCCTCTCCTAGTCCTAATAGGCTGTCCGACATCAGAGCCATCCTCTCCCTCTCCTAGTCCTAATAGGCTGTCCGACATCAGAACCATCCTCTCCCTCTCCTAGTCCTAATGGGCTGACCTACATCAGAGCCATCCTCTCCCTCTCCTAGTCCTAATAGGCTGTCCGACATCAGAGCCATCCTCTCCCTCTCCTAGTCCTAATAGGCTATCCGACATCAGAGCCATCCTCTCCCTCTCCTAGTCCTAATAGGCTATCCGACATCAGAGCCGTCATCTCCCTCTCCTAGTCCTAATAGGCTGTCGGACATCAGAACCATCCTCTCTCTCTCCTAGTCTTAATGGGCTAGGCTACATCAGAGCCATTCTCTCTCTCTCCTAGTCCTAATAGGATGTCCGACATCAGAACCATCCTCTCCCTCTCCTAGTCTTAATAGGCTGACCTACATCAGAGCCATCCTCTCTCTCTCCTAGTCCTAATGGGCTGACCTACATCAGAGCCATCCTCTCCCTCTCCTAGTCCTAATAGGCTGTCCGACATCAGAGCCATCCTCTCCCTCTCCTAGTCCTAATAGGCTATCCGACATCAGAGCCATCCTCTCCCTCTCCTAGTCCTAATAGGCTATCCGACATCAGAGCCATCATCTCCCTCTCCTAGTCCTAATAGGCTGTCGGACATCAGAACCATCCTCTCTCTCTCCTAGTCTTAATGGGCTAGGCTACATCAGAGCCATCCTCTCTCTCTCCTAGTCCTAATAGGATGTCCGACATCAGAACCATCCTCTCCCTCTCCTAGTCTTAATAGGCTGACCTACATCAGAGCCATCCTCTCTCTCTCCTAGTCCTAATGGGCAGACCTACATCAGAGCCATCCTCTCCCTCTCCTAGTCCTAATAGGCTGTCCGACATCAGAGCCATCCTCTCCCTCTCCTAGTCCTAATAGGCTATCCGACATCAGAGCCATCCTCTCCCTCTCCTAGTCCTAATAGGCTGTCCGACATTAGAACCATCCTCTCTCTCTCCTAGTCCTAATAGGCTGTCCTACATCAGAGCCATCCTCTCTCTCTCCTAGTCCTAATGCCAAGAGTGTGCAAAGCTGTCATCAAGGCAAAGGTTGGCTATTTGAAGAATCTCAAATATAAAATATATTTTGATGTGTTTAACACTTTTTTGGTTACTACATGATTCCATGTGTTATTTCATAGTTTTGATGTCTTCACTATTATTCTACAATGTAGAACATAGTAAAAATAAAGAAAAACCCTTGAATGAGTAGGTGTTATAAAACTTTTGACTGGTTGTGTACATCAGAACCATTTATTACTGCTAGGCTGCACCAGGCTGACATTCTACTGAGGCCACTGAGAGTCTAGTGTTCACATTCTCTCTCACCGTTAGATTGTGTGCTCTAAACCATACATATGAAATGAGCTGCACAAATGATGAGGAGTTGGGAACTTCTGTCCCATTTCATTGCAGTTCTGGTCTAGATCACTAGGCTTTCTAAGCAACAGTTGGTCATCATGATCATATACAATGGGTTTCTTTCATGTTGGGCCAAACAAGCGAAGTTCTGCTACTGTGAAAAAGTCTGAGAGACATCTGATAGACAGACACACACAGATCCCTGTCTGTGCTGGTGTACTCCAATTTTTTAACAGACTACCACAGATAAGAGAATGCTGGAGTCAGTTATCTCCACTCTGTCTCTGTTTATCTCCAGTGTGCAGCTTTCCACAAAAGGCAATGATGATAACAAAAACAACAATAATAATTTCTAAAAACCTGTCTTGGTGTTGTCTACATTCCAAATGGCACTATATTCCCTATGGGCCCTAGTCAAAAGTAGTGCACTATTAAAGGGATAGGGTGTCATTTGGGACTCAGGTAGGGTGCCATTTGGGACTGAGTCAAAGAATACCCTTAAGAGATGTGTTTACTCATTCAGTACACAGAGATGCTGTACCAACACGAATAGTGATGGTACTGGTAAGTGGTAATGTTTATCAGCATGGGGGTACTGTTATTGTGGCAAATGTTTAAAACCCATCCCAATTTGAATACTTTCATACCCAAGGGCCTCATCTTTGATTTATATCAAAACACAATGTTCCCCACAGACACATTTGTTTTGTTCAGCATTTATATGACAACCCTGGTGACTCACAGAAATGACAACAGAACCATGATTTTAGGATGCGTGCCAAATGGCACCCTATTCCCTAAAAAGTGTACGACTTTAGAACAGGACCCATAGGGCTCTGGTCAAACGTAGAGCTATGTAGGAAATAGGGTACTACTTTGGACTCATGCTTTTAGACTTTTGTTCCCGGCTCCATTTGGCTTCCTGCACCATTTACAGGATCAATCCTAAATTGCTTTGACTGGTCATTAACAACTCATGTCTCTTTCACCCCCCCCCCCCCATTCCAGCAGCTCCATAGCTCTCCTGCTTTTCCTCTCTCAACTGTTGCTTTTGTCAGATGGGTCCCAACTTTCCTGCCTCTTCCAAAAGAGGTCTTGCATATAATTTTTAAGTGGCCACTAGGTACATTGTACCTCTCCCAATATCAACCGTTTCTCTGTATTACCACTGGGACTTTAATACTGTCCAACAAAAAG
The DNA here is from genome assembly GCF_057628025.1 of Oncorhynchus mykiss. NCBI lineage: Eukaryota > Metazoa > Chordata > Actinopteri > Salmoniformes > Salmonidae > Oncorhynchus > Oncorhynchus mykiss. The sequence goes on along the minus strand of NC_143024.1, from coordinate 59,430,910 downwards.
ACTGTAATAATTCTCCGCAGTGCTTTATGATCAATGGTTCGTTTCAGGTCGAAACTGAAGCTCTGGCGACACTTCCAGTAAGAAGAACATATGAGTAGGTGTGTGATAATGGTTGAAACACAGGACAAAACATGAGGGCAAACGGCTTGACATGACCTAAATGGACAATGTATTACACTGATGACTTAGTGCTTTGACTGCTCTTGCTGGGAGCGATGCCGGTAATTCTGCTCTAAAGTAGAAATTCACTCAGTAAGCACCACAGGATGGCCTGATGGCTCTCCATCCAGATAAAGGACCAAATGACCAAAGCAGGGACGCTTTTAAAGCGTCTTTCCGCTAAGCAGAAACTAAGTTCTCACTGCCACTGTTTCGGTACAAATCTAAGAGATGGGGCTGGAGAAATGCAACCACTCTCAAATTCATTGACAGTCCATGACATCTAAATGAAAGTTTTAACCATGTTTTGAAGCTATACAGTTTGTTTACATTTACTTTGTTTTACAAATAGAGTTAAACTGTTAACTTAAAATTACACAACGACTAGGTTCCAGTTTAACCACGTTTACTAAACCGTATTTCCACAATGCATGGTTGCCATTGTACTCATGCCAGGTCCATCAACAGTGAGACTACCACGCAGGTAAAACAATAACAGAGTGATACATTAGCACTGTAATAACAGAAATATAGGGATACGTAAAACATGAATTTAACAATCTCCCACTTCTTTAAAGACAAATCAAATAATTAAATGTCCCAAGTATTATTTAAGTTACCCATTACAAATGGGTTGTGTGACAAAGATTTTATTTGTATTACTCAAGCTGCCACAAGACCGAATCCTCTCTTTTTAGTCAGACAGTCAGCAAGCTGTCCCTTTGTGGCCGACCACAGAATCCACTGGATTCTCTGTGCTTGAATAAGTTCCTTGATGCTGCTAATCTCAAGACAAAGTATTTTCTCTGTGACAGACTTGGTTGACTTGACAGCATCATCTATGGAGTAGTTGTCAGTGACACAAACTACAGGTAGAATGTGCAGTTTTGTTCCACCAGTGGTAAGCTCTGAGAACAGAGTTGTCAGAAAGATGGAGTCGTCAATTCCATCCGCAAGAGCAAGGGTTTCCCCAGCAAGTGTGTTTCAGACAACCCTTCTGATCCTTTTTGACTGCCTTCACCCATTAACACGATTAGATGTCCACCTTGTGTGCCTCCATCTGTAAGGTTCCCTAGCGAAGCATCACTGAAGACAACTAGTTTCAGAGAGTCATCTTTTACAACATGCTGAAACTTTAGAGTCACATGTCATGATTTCAGTTCACAAACAACTTTGTTTGCCTCATGAATGTACAGTGTACAGTGGCGTGTTTTGTGTTTGATGCCAGGTTGCAGCCATCCAACATTACATCAGGTCAACTCTGTCTAGCAACCCATAGAATATGACCTATCTTTGACCTCAATTGATCAGCTTCAATTCCACAGAGAGGGGAATTCCTTTCTACGGCTCTTGAAGAATCCATGTGGATGGGTTGAAGATTATTGACATAGCTTTCCTGTTGAGTCAGTATTGTTCCGTCAACGGTAATAAACTCTATGCCAACATAACAAAAATTATCATGCTCCTCACGGCCGACCTGGAAAACAGCTTTGAGGTGTGGAATCACAGTTGTAGCAAAGGTTTGTGGGCCACCCCAGATGAAGTCATCAACATGACAGGCAAGTACAGTCACATTGTAGTCTTGATCAAGCCAATAGAAGACTGCAGGATCCACTTGTGACTTTTTTCCACCTGTACTCAGCATTGTTTGCTTTGACTTTGTTGTAACAGAAAAGTGATGCATCTTCCAAGACATACACACAGTTTTTTAGTTTCCAGTGTTCATTCGCTCTTAGCTTCAGGCGGAGGTCGGACGTGAATGTCACTTGACAGCTCTGTTCCCTGCAAAATTTCTGAATTGATGTTTCCATTTTCTCTGGCAGATCACTGTCATCAGCAATCTGGGTGACTCTGAGGCGCATGTCGGTCATGTCTGAGTCTTTTGGGAGTTGTTTAGCAGCCAGTTCCTCAAAACCTCTAGCCAAGCTTTTGCTTCTAATCCAGTTAAGGATTCTTTAAGGGTATACACCCACCTTGTTGAGATACATTTTGGCTAATGTCTTGGACTTCCTCAAACACTCAAATTTTCCTCCAATTACTGAGCTCCTCTAGTTTAGCTGAGTCAAATTACATGTATTTTATTTCAAGTAAATCATCATTTTGGATGTCATTGTTTTTCTCGATTTTCCATTGGTTCAATTCTGAGATTATCTACAAGTGACAGGTCAGCTGACTCTGTTGTACCAGAAAGTGTAGCTCGTTCAGAGTACTGCAAGTTGTACCCGTTCTGGTGTTTTCCTTTGGCTTTTGCTACTCGTCCAATGACGGTTGCTGTGTGTGGAATACCACTTTCCCTATCCATGAACAGTTGAAGTCGGACATTTACATACACCTTAGCCAAATACATTTACACTCAGTTTTCCACAATTCCTGACATTTAATCCAAGTAAAAATTCCCTGTCTTAGGTCAATTAGGTACACCACTTTATTTTAAGAATGTGAAATGTCAAAATAATAGTAGAGAGAATTATTTATTTCATCACATTCCCAGTGGGTCAAAAGTTTACATACACTCAATTAGTATTTGGTAGCATTGCCTTTAAATTGTTTAACTTGGGTCAAACGTTTTGGGTAGCCTTCCACAATAAGTTGGGTGAATTGTGGCCCATTCCTGCTGACAGAGCTGGTGTAACTGAGTCAGGTTTGTAGGCCTCCTTGCTCGCACACACTTTTTCAGTTCAGCCCACACATTTTTGATAGGATGGAGGTCAGGGCTTTGTGATGGCCACTCCAATACCTTGACTTTGCTGTCCTTAAGTCATTTTGCCACAACTTTGGAAGTATGGTTGGGGTCATTGTCCATTTGGAAGACCCATTTGCGACTAAGCTTTAACTTCCTGACTGATGTCTTGAGATGTTGCTTGACTGTATCCACGTAATTTTCCGTCCTCATGATGACATCTATTTGTGAACTGCACCAGTCCCTTCTGCAGCAAAGCACCCCCACAACATGATGCTGCCACACCCGTGCTTCACGGTTGGGATGGTGTTCTTCGGCTTGCAAGCATCCCCATTTTTCCTCCAAACATAACGATGGTCATTATGGCCAAACAGTTCTGTTTTTGTTTCATAAGCCCAGAGGACATTTCTCAAAAAAGTACGATCTTTGTCCCTATGTGCAGTTGAAAACCGTAGTCTGGCTTTTTTCTGGCGATTTTGGAGCAGTGGCTTCTTCCTTGCTGAGCGGCCTTTCAGGTGTTGTCGATATAGGACTCGTTTTACTGTGGATATAGATACTTTGTACCTGTGTCCTCCAGCATTTTTACAAGGTCTTTTGCTGTTGTTCTGGGATTGATTTGCACTTTTTTTCGAACCAAAGTACGTTCATCTCTAGGAGACAGAACATGTCTCCTTCCTGAGCAGTATGACGGCTGCGTGATCCCATGGTGTTTATACTTGTGTACTATTGTTTGTACAGATGAACGTGGCACCTTCAGGCGTTTGGAAATTGCTCCCAAGGATGAACCAGACTTGTGGAGGTCTACAATTTATTTTCTGAGGTCTTGGCTGATTTCTTTTGATTTTCCCATGATGTCAAGCAAAGATTTGAAGGTAGGCCATGAAATACATCCCCAGGTACAGCCTCAATTGACGCAAATTATGTCAGTTAGCCTATCAGAAGCTTCTAAAGCCGTGACATAATTTTCTGGAATTTTCCAAGCTGCTTAAAGGCACAGTCAACTTAGTGTGTGTAAACTTCTGACCCACTGGAATTGTGATACAGTTAATTATAAGTGAAATAATATGACGGAAAAATTACTTGTGTCATGCACACAGTAGATGTCCTAACCGACTTGCCAAAACTATAACCGACTTGCCAAAACTATAGTTTATTAACAATAAATTTGTGTAGTGTTTGAAAAATCTTGAGTGATACACCCTGTCAATGGTGCCTCCGTTCCTCACAAATATCACCACACCATCTAGGCCAATGACTACTCGAGGTCCTTTCCACTCTTGACAGTCAACTCGTTTGTAGTACACTCATCGGTGGATTGAAACTGTTTATGCAGAGCCCTGTGACTTCCCTCTCAACAACCTGCTTCAGTGAACGCTTTTCTCACTGCTGGTACTACTGAAAGGTGCTGTCCCACCCATGCACTCACACTGGTCCCTTCTAGTGCTGGTGGCTTGTCAACCAGTACAAAGCAGTGGTGTAAAGTACTTCAGTAAAAATACTTTAATGTACTACTTAAGTAGTTTTTTGGGGTATCTGTACTTAATTATTTATATTTTTGCCAACTTTTACTTTTACTCCACTACATTCCAAAATAAAATAATGTACTTTTTACTCCTTACATTTTCCCTGACACCCAAAAGTACTAGTTACATTCTGAATACTTAGCAGGACAGGACATTGAACATCCCTGGTCATCCCTATTGCCTCTGATCTGGCAGACTCACTAAACACAAATGCTTTGTTTGTAAATTATGTCTGAGTGTTGAAATGTGCCCCATGGCTATCGTTCAATCAAAAAAAACATGAAAATTGTGCCGTCTGGTTTGCTTAATATAAGGAATGTGAAATTATTTATACGTTTACTTTTGTTCAAGTATATTTTAGTGATTACATTTACTTTTGATACTTAAGTATTTTTAAAACCAAATACTTTTAGACTTTTACTCAAGTAGTATTTTAATGGGTGACTTTCACTTTTACTTGAGTCATTATATTTGAAGGTATATTTACTTTTACCACCACTGGTACAGAGAAAGATTAGAGTTCTGCCCGAACACTAGTTGGTACAGGCTGTAGCCATGAACATTGTGCATTTCATTTTTTTGCCATCAAAGCCCAATCTAGGGCTGTTTTCCAGTCACATTCATTGTCTTTCTTCACTTTCAGCATAATCTCTGTGAGTGTTTGATTATGTCTCTCCAGAAGTCCATTGCTCCATGGACTGTATGCAGCAGTTGTCTTTACTTTCATGTTGAATTTCTCAGCCATTTCTCTTATTTCATTATTATTGAATTCTCCTCCATTGTCACTGTACAACTTCTGGAGCGGGCCATGCACACTTATCCAGGAATGAATGAAGTGCTTGACGATTTGACTGGGTTTCTTTGTATTCACAATGCTTCCTCCACTGAAGGGTGTGAAGTGGTCAATGACGTGAAGGTACCACACACTTGGTCTTAACTCATGTTAAGCCACTGTTTCATTGTACTTGGAGGCCAGTGGCAAACCAACAGCTGGTCTGGGCTTAGGTTTGCTGTATTTCTGGCATGTCTCACAACTGTTAACTATCTGCCGTAAAATGTAAATACTCTCATTATCATTATTCCCAGAACTGCTGAGTACTTTCTGAAGTCTGTCAACTGTAGCATGTCCAAACTGTTTGTGAAGTTTTATCAATACGTTGTGTTTTTCCTCTGTGTTCATGTTCTCTGTGACTGTAAGAATCTCCATGTGCTCTGTGTCCGTCATAATCTCATTTTTTACATGTACACTGTGTGATGTCTTGTCTAAAATGTTTACACAATACTGGGCTGAGGTAGTAAGTTCAAGGGTTATATAAAAATCACTGCCTTGTCATTTTTTATGTCTAGTACAGCCCCTGCCTTCTTGAGGGAAGCTTTGCTTAATAGTAAGGGGATATCTGCAGGGACCACGTCTGTTTCAATGTGACACTTCGTCTGACCAATTTTTGCTGGTATCTTGCCTCTTGGTCGATTGGAAGATTCTTCCATTTCCAAATTTGAAAGCTCTGTTGCTTGGTGTGTCAGTCAGTGTAATGTTACACTGCTCTAGCTCTGTGTTTACATTTTCTTCTGTTACTCGTTCATTTTTATGAGGACGGTCTATAAACTACTGGTAAGTGCTTTGACAGATTGCACATTTTGATCTCTTCCATACCTGTCCAGTGGATTTATGCCTTGGCAATGGCACCCTTGTCTGGTTGTCTTGAGACTTGTGGTGCCTTTTCTCTGCTGCTCAGTGTAATATGCTGCGTCACTCACTTGCATTCCATCTGTTATTGGCGCGACAATTCAGCACTAAATGTACTTTTAGTGCCGACTTCATAGATGCAAAAGTCCCTACCAGCCAGACAGGCAGTATCTAGCAACTTGGGCTCCCGAGTGACGCAGCGGTCTAAGGCACTGCATCTAAGTGCAGAGGCGTTACTACAGACCCTGGTTAGATTCCAGGCTGTATCACATCCTGCCGTGAAGAGGACACGACAAAACATTTTCCCCCTCAGGAGACCTTCAAAGATTTGGCATGGGTCCCCAGATCCTCAAAAGGTTCTACAGCTGCACCATAGAGAGCATCCTGACCGGTTGCATCAAATCAAATCTTATTTGTCACATGTGCCGAATACAACAGGTGTAGGACCTTACAGTGAAATTCTTACTTACAAGCCATTAAGCAACGATGCAGTTGTGGCTTTGGACTAGAAGCTGTTTCAAAACCTCTTGGACCTCGACTTTGCGCTCTGGTACCGCTTGCTGTGCTGTAGCAGAGAGAACAGTCTATGACTAGGGTGGCTGGAGTCTATGACAATTTTTAGGGCCTTCCTCTGACACCGCCTGGAATAGAGGCCCTGGATGACAGGAAGCTTGGCCCCGGTTATGTACTGGGCTGTACGCACTACCCTCTGTAGTGCCTTGCGGTTGGAGGCCGAGCAGTTGCCATACCAGGCAGTGATGCAACCCGTCAGGATGCTCTCGATGGTGCAACTGTCAAATCTTTTGAGGATCTGAGGACGCATGCCAAATTCTTTCAGTTTCCTGAGGGGGAATAGGTTTTGTTGTGCCCTCTTCACGACTGTCTTGGTGTGCTTGGACCATGTTAGTTTGTTGTTGATGTGGACGCCAAGGAACTTCAAGCTCTCAACCTGCTCCACTACAACCCCGTCGATGAGAATGGGGGTATACTCGGTCCTCTTTTTCCTGTAGTCCACAATCATCTCCTATGTCTTGATCACGTTGAGGGAGTGGTTATTGTCCTTGCACCACATGGTCAGGTCTCTGACCTCCTCACTATAGGCTGTCTCATTGTTGTCCTAGAACTGTTGTGTCATCAGCAAACTTGATGATGGTGTTGGAGTTGTGCCTGGCCGTGCAGTCCTGAGTGAACAGGGAGTACAGGAGGGGACTGAGCACGCACCCCTGAGGGGCCCCCGTGTTGAGGATCAGCGTGGCGGATGTGTTGTTACCTACCCTTTACCACCTGGGGGCGGTCCGTCAGGAAGTCGAGGATCCAGTTGCAGAGGGAGCTGTTAATTCCCAGGGTCCTTAGCTTAGTGATGAGTTTGGAGGGCACTATGGTGTTGAACGCTGAGCTCTAGTCAATTAATAGCATTCTCACATAGGTGTTCCTTTTGTCCAGGTGGGAAAGGGCAGTGTGGAGTGCAATAGAGATTGCATCATCTGTGGATCTGTTGGTGCGATATACAAATTGGAGTGGGTGGTGTTGATGTGAGCCATGACCAGCCTTTCAAAGCATTTCATGGCAGACGTTGGTAGTCATTTAGGCAGGTTACCTTAGTGTTCTTGGGCACAGGGACTATGGTGGTCTGCTTGAAACATGTTGGTATTACAGACTCAGACAGGGAGAGATTGAAAATGTCAGTGAAGACACTTGCCAGTTGGTCAGCGCATGCTCGGAGTACACATCCTGGTAATTTGTCTTGCCCTGCGGCCTTGTGAATGTTGATCTGTTTAAAGGTCTTACTCACATTGGCTGCGGAGAGGGTGATCACACAGTCATCCGGAACAGTTGATGCTCTCATATGCATGTTTCAGTGTTGCATGCCTTGAAGCGAGCATATAAGTTATTTAGCTCGTCTGGTAGGCTCGTGTCACTGGGCAGCTCTTGGCTGTGCTTCCCTTTGTAGTCTGTAATAGTTTGCACGCTCTGCCACATCCGACGAGCATCGGAGCCGGTGTAGTACGATTTGCTCTTAGTCCTGTATTGACGTGTTTCCTGTTTGATGGTTCGTAGGACGGCATAGTGGGATTTCTTATAAGCTTCCGGGTTAGAGTCCCGCTCCTTGAAAGTGGCAGCTCTACCCTTTAGCTCAGTGTGAATGTTGCCTGTAATCCATGGCTTCTGGTTGGGGTATGTATGTACAGTCACTGTGGGGACAACGTCCTTGATGCACTTAATGATAAAGCCAGTGACTGATGTGGTGTACTCCTCAATGCCATCGGAAGAATCGAGGAACATATTCCAGTCTGTGCTAGCAAAACAGTTCTGTAGTTTAGCATCTGCTTTATCTGACCACTTTTTTATTGACCGAGTCACTGGTGCTTCCTGCTTTAATTTTTGCTTGTAAGCAGGAATCAGGAGGATAGAGTTATGGTCAGATTTGCCAAATGGAGGGTGAGGGAGAGCTTTGTACTGGGGGTGGAGTAGAGGTGGTCTAGAATGTTTTTCAACCTCTGGTTGCACATTTCACATGTTGATAGAAATTCAATAAAACTGATTTGAGTTTCCCTGTATTAATAACCGGCCACTAGGAACGCCGCCTCTGGATGAGCGTTTTCCTGTTTTCTTATGGCGGAATACAGCTAATTTAGTGTGGTTTTAGTTCCTACCTCGCTCTGTGGGGGTATGTAGACAGCTATGAAAAAAAACTGATGAAAACTCTCCGGGAAAATAGTGAGGTCTTCAGCTTATCATAAGATACTCCACCTCAGGCAAGAGTCTCAAAACTTTGAGACTTCCTTAGATATCGTGCACCAACTGTTGTTTACATAAATGCATAGGCCCCTGCCCCGTGTCTTACCAGAGGCTGCTGTTCTGTCTTGCCGATAGAGTGTATAACCCGCCAGCTCCGTGTTCTTAATGTCGATGTTCATCCACGACTCGGTGAAGCATAAAATATTCGTTTTTAATGTCCCATTGATAGGATATACATGCTTTCAGTTTGTCCCATTTATTTTCTAGCAATTGAATGTTAGATAGCAGAACAAAGGGTAAGGGCAGATTAGCCAGTCGTCGACCTGGTCCTCACAAGGCACCCTGATCTTTTGCCTCGGAAACTCTGTTTCCTTCTCCAGCGAATCACGGGGATCGGGGCTTGGTCGGGTGTCAACAGCATATCCCTGGCGTCCGACTCATTGAAGAAAAACTCTTTGTCCAGTTTGAGGTGAACAATCCCAGTTCTGATGTTTAGAAGCTCTTTTCGGTCATAGGAGACGGTAGCAGCAACATTATGTACAAAACAAGTTACGAACAACGCGAAAAAACAAACAAAATAGCATGATTGGTTGAGGGCCAGTAAGACGGCAGCCCTACCCACCGGCGCCATCATCACATTCATCATCACCACCTGGTATGGAAACTGCTCTGCATCTGACCATAAGTACATACGGCCCAGTACATCACTGCAGCCAAACTTCCTGCTATCCAGGACCTATATAAAAAGACTCCAGTTATAGACTGTTTTCTCTGCTATCGCACGGCAAGTGGTACCGGAGCACCAAGTCTAGGACAAAAAGGTTCCTCAACAGCTTATACCCCCAAGCCATAAGACTGCTGAACAATTAATAAAATCACCACCGGACTATTTACATCGACCCCCCTACCCCCTGCTTTTGTACACTGCTGCTACTCGGTGTTTATTATCTATGCATAGTCACTTCACCCCTAACCTGTACCCCCGCACACTGACTCAGTACTCCCTGTATATAGCCTCGTTATTGTTATTCTTATTGTGTTACTTTTAATTATTATTTTTTACTTTATTTGATGAATATTTTCTTAACTCTTCTTGAACCGAGTTAAAGGCTTGTAAGTAAGTGTTTCATGGTAAGGTCTACACTTGTTGTATTCGGCGCATGTGACAAATAAAGTTTGATTTGATTTGTGACTCCCATAGGGCAGCGCACAATTGGCCCAGCAGGTAGGCTGGGGTAGGCTGTCATTGTAAATAAGAATTTGTTCTTAACTGACTTGCCTATTTAAATAAAAGTTTAACAAAAATAAATCAACTTGAAAGCTAACACTGCATCCAGGAGAACCATGTCGTACTTTCACATCCTATTATACCTCTGTTCGAAATCAATTATGTAGTCCGTCATTGCAACTGAAATGTCAATAGTAAAACTGTCAAAGTTTGAATATGCCTCGTAGGCACGGCCTTTCTCTTCTTTAAGACACACAGAATCCAGTGCTCTGATCAAAGTTCCCATACAGTCATCCTTGTTCAAATCCTCAATGGATATTTCCAGTGTTGTATCTCTCGCTCTTCCCTCGAGTGATAATACCACCGCAAGTGCTTGCTTTTTCTCATCCAGATTAGTAACCCGTGTCCAGATTCCAAGTACATTTTTCCAACTTTCATACGACCTCTTCTCGTCGAAGCGAGGTGGCACATTGTAGTTATTAGCCATCCTCTGCTACCAATGTTAACTTAAAATTACACAATGACTAGGTTCCAGTTTATGGTTGCCAGGTCCATCAACAGTGAGACTACCACGCAGGTATAACAATAACAGAGTGATACAGTAGCACCATAATAACAGAAATATATGGATACTTAAGACATGAATTTAACAAAACAAGCTTATATTTTGGGTTCTGATGGGGTACGACAGTTGAACTAAACTTCCGAAGCATTAATAAGTTAAGAATCGATGAGTACATTTCATTCATCATTCAAGTCCAAAGATGGATGTAGCAACTACAGATTGCCCCATTAAGGGAAGAGGACAGGGAAAATTAGACAGGCAGTAAAAATAAAAATGAACAGATATTTGGCTAAATGTGAACAACTACATCCTGCAAAAAGAAAGTGTTATGTTACTGGAAGGAGATAAAATACAGAACATTGGACAAGCGTATACAATTTCAGTAATGCCACTGTAAAAACACTGATATTACAACAAGTGTTAACACAAAGAAAACAACATATTGGAAAAAAGATTGAGAGAAAAAAAATGAACAAGAAAATAAGAAAAATTGAGAGAAAACGTACCGGTTTCTCCCCACAGAGTGTCTTGGCCATCAATTTGCACAGCGTGCTCGTTATTCAACGCCAACAAGCCTCTCACAACCTGCCGAACGAGAAACTTTGATTAATGACACAGAATCCAAGCATCAAATATAAAAGCTATGAGTTAGTTCTATGCCGTGCTGGTTATATTGCAGAAATACCAGAACGACGAAACAACTTCTGCGGGTCGATTAAAAAGCAGCCCCAGCAAATGATGCTTCTCTGGCACATGTTAAATGAATCACTGGACTAGAGTGCTGATGCATGTACTAGTCTCTATAGCCTCTATAGTAGAGATTCTCCGTGCTGTGTAGTAAGGCCCAATGGTATTAATATGTCGGTAGTGCTAGTTAGCCCCTTTGTCTGTGCTCTCCTTTTACACTCCTCTCTCACTGGGCCCTCCGTGGAGGTGGAGGTCGATAGCCCATCCTATAATACTGTCGACCCACAGCCCTAGTGTATAGGGCTAACAGTATCACAGCCCTTTTAATGAGGAGCTGGCATCAATCAACCCACAGTAGGGATTGACACGGTATTTAGAATATTCAAACAGACGTTAGATTTCGATTACTTGGGATATTATACATTTTTGCAAACAAAATAGGCCTATTTTTGGCTTTGTCAAAATGTTTATTAAATGATCTATGTGACATTGCTACATAGCCTACAAGGACAGACCATAACATTCAACTTTTTAATAAAACAACCGTTTAATGACAGTTTTTATGAGTGTGCCCCATATAAAAGACGCACCGGTAGACTATACACGTTTCACACATATAACTTCTTGTTATTGTAGCTTGTTGTAATTGTCGGTCAATCAAAGCGGCTGTGTAGCAAGTGAAGTGGGAGATTTATAATCAATGCAAAATGGAATACAAATTATGCCATTAAGTTGGCTAAATGAGGAGTAGTAGGCTACAATGATCAACCAACAGGTAGGCTGTGGTTTCATATTAATGGAGTCGTTGTAGACAAGTACGGGGAGCGCAATAAAATATAGTCAATTAGCCTTGCTACTTTAGCTAGTTAGTTGGCTAACTTCGCTGGCTACTGTAGCTCGCTAGCTTCTTTACAGCAATTTAACGCAGTCAAGACAGGCACCACCAGATCGTATGATAGATAACCAACCTATGGCAGCAACAAGTTTGTCTAACTAGCGTGAGATGGTTTGGCTACTTTCTCTCTCTCCTTGCAAAACACATACTGTCACACACCGGCCTTTGCTTATCTCTTGCCCATCCCCCACCATTCTGCTAAAACATGCGCGAGCAAGTCTCCATTGAAGTTTCCCCCCAAAATGTTTTCTTTAAAACACATGTATTCGACTCTCCGGATACATGACAAAATAGCATGATATCATTTGAATAGTGAAATCATTTCAAAGGCCCATCCCTAACCCACAGCCCAGTATGCTCCTCTCCTGGGCAGCTAACTACAAAACACAGGAGGTTGGTGGCACCTTCATTGGGGAGGACGAGCTCGGGGTCGTGATAATGACTGGAGCAGAATTGGTGGAATGGTATCAAATAAATCAAACACATGGTTTGAAGCCATTCCATTCACTCCGTTTCAGCCATTATTATGAGCTGTCCTCCCCTCAGCAGCCTCCACTGCTGCAGACATACTATGGGATCAATACTGTACACATGGTCGACCTACAGCTTATTTCATAAATGAAAACAAGAAGAACGCGCAGCTGAAGTTTTCAGTGGAATCACCTTTGTTCCCAAAGCACAGAGGTGAGGTTATGTTGTGGAGTTGTAAAGGTGAGGGACTGTGTAGGAGAACTCTCCTGTGTATAGTACAGGACTGACCCGTGTGGATAGTGTGGGTGTACACTACATTGCAGTCAGGGTTCATACACTTTTTGACACATGACTTTTCATGACTTTTCCCTGACTTTTAACCACATTTCACATTTCCATGACCAATAATTTGGTGGTGTCTCCACAGTATGTATACATGAAAAAGCAGGCATAAAATGTACGCTTGCTTTTTCATGTATACATACTGTAGAGACACCACCAAAGAAGAGCTCTTAACTAGGTACCAAAGGACATTTTCTCAAAAGTAAATTTACAAGTTTATCAACTTTCAAAGCAGAATTACTTTCCCATTGTTCCTCAAACATGCAGTGTATGATATTTGTGTAGCTCTGAGTCTCTACTTTTATCCAATGTAAAAAACACAATTTCAAATGTTGCTACATTAGACCGATTTGTGCCGGTCGGTCACAAATGTGGACTCTGATAACTTGTACCAAAACCTCCTGCCGCTGTGGGAGTTGTTTGTCAATTAGGTTATTCTATAAATATTTCTTTAACATTGTCAGAATAACATGGCTAATGATGATTAGAGGGGAATGCCAACTTTCCAATTCAGTGTATGAGCCATTGTTTTACAACCAAAGTGTGTAGCATCAACTGCACCTCGGCCATTTGCATGTGGCAAGTTTTTAGGACACATACGCAAGTATAAACACACACACAGAAACGCGCGATGACTGATATGTAGATTTGTATGTGATTGATAGAATATATAAAAAGTATGCCTAAATTATTTACATGAGCCAAAATTAGTAAACTAATTTCCATGACTTTTCCCAAAACGTTTCGGGTTTTTAATATTTTCCATAGGGGTGCGCCGAGTACTTGTGCAAAAAGAGTATCGTAACGGATATGGAGAATTTTCCAAATAAGATTATGACACAAGTATTTTTTATTATTATCCTTGGTCGGAAAAAAAGTTATTTTCTGCTGTCAGCGCACATCTCTCTTTCACTCAAACAGTGTGATGCGCTGTGTGCTCTGAACAACTATTGGCTAGTTCTTCTGTCTGTAAAGAAATGGGCGGGGTATCGGTTGAGCCTGCTGCAACAATTGGATTAGACCAAATCACTCTCTCTGCTCTCATTTTCCCAGACAGGCGGTTTCACTCACTTATAGTCACTCGTCTCAGGGCACAAGTCTCCACTTCTCCAAACATCCTGTATGAATCAGAATCTGTAGCTAGTCATCATTGTTTGCTAAAGACATATGGTTGTTTCTGTCTGTCTACTTGGTGTTGTTTAGTAGGCCTACTTTGTCTGTCTGTTTAATTATTCCATTGCTGACGATGTCTGTCGTTATGTAGTGACCCAAGCCCATGCTTGCTTGCTATTATTATTTATTCTCGCCCAGGAATGTTTACTGAGCGACAGATCATTCGAAAATAAAATGACAAATGTACATTTATTGTAGAAATGTTGTGGTATAAGTGTCGGGAGATAAAAGATTTGCTCTTCTCGAAAGTGAAAAAAATATATTGGTAAAGCGAATTAGCCTATCTTCATCTAAATCTGTCTGGAATAAATGCAGGCAGTAGTAGCCATGCATTAGGATATGTAGTAGTCTATTTCGTTGATAATTGAAAAGGACTAAGTAAGTAAATCATATGCATTTTCATCTGTCGGGTCATTTAACAATGTGTGTGAATGGGTGAAGAAACATAACGATGCGCTATGTGATGCAGTCCAAGCGATAGCGCAGTAATGCGCACTTGAGGAATTAGCTTTGCAACATTTAAAGTGCACTTCCGGGTTTTCCGATGACGAGATAAAACAGATACGATTACTGAGATCGGGCACAACCATACTTTTCCAGGCCTGGAAAACTATTTTCTAATTCCATGACCTTTCTAGGATTTAAATGACCATACAAACCCTGTGCAGTAAACTGGGTGGTTGCAACATGTGCCATTTGGGATTCAACCAGTGTCTTTTGACTGACCTGTGTGTGTCCCATGCTGGAGGCAGCGATCAGAGCCTGCTGGAGGGTCTTGTTCTTCAGACTGCAGTTCTGCTGCTGGCCCTCGGGGGTCCACTCCAGCTCCAAGAGGTACTGGATGATGCCAGGGTGGCCCCTCAGAGCAGCATGGACCAGAGCACACTGACCGCTCTTATCCACATGGTCAACCTGCAACAAAACAACAACAGGGTTTATATGCTGTAATACAATGACATATTTTATTATTTAAATTGTTTTAAATTGAACCTTTATTTAACAAAGCAAGTCAGTTAAGAACAAGTGTCAGATAATGTGGAGATGGGGCTTGTGGAACTTTATGTTGGCAAGGGGAGAAATGTCACCATGGACAATTTCCTAACTTCACTGTCATTGGCGAACAATTATCTTGCAAAGAAAACAAGTCTGGTCGGCACCATGAACAAAGTGAGAACGGAGCTCCCTCAGTCTGCACAAAATAAGGCACCTGCACAGCCATTGTACTCCACAACGGTGTTGAAGAATGACAAGACAACGGGAATACAATAAAGAGAAAACCGGAGACTATTATGCACTACAACCAAACAAAGTTACGTCAAAGTGTGTCAAGGAAGTGAAAGTTACAAAAATTGTGTCAACTGTTAGTACAAGGGATAGCAGCTAAATAAAATGCACACAATATAAGCACGAGCTGACAATAATTGTGTTTTTTTACTGCTGTTATATCGACACTTATATTCATTATAACGCCATTATCGCATTTGTGCCGAATTTCACTATTTATAAAGGCCACTTGGTGCTTATAATGATGTTTAGGCTACTTTCATCATTTGACCGTGCATCTTGTGGTTGCTGTATTTTTATTTTGTTGTTATAAAAATAAGCTGTTACCGTGTTCCAGAACATATGCATTCTGTTTCATAATTGTAACAAAGGCATTCCACAAATAAAATTGATTGAACACTTGCATTTTGGCGTTGTTTTGTTTTTACATATAGCCTACAGTAACATAAAATCATGAACATGAAATCAAATCAAATCAAATTTGTATTCTAATGTTACCCAAGGCCTTCATTAACACAACCAAATTATTATTTTTGCGATAGCATATATGAAATATATTAAATACACTGTTAGAATGTTGCAGTCAAAATGATTGCTCATTAGCTTGAAGGTGGGTCCATCGAGGCCCAGCGGTTCTAGTGTTAAGGGAAAAGCTGGGATGATTAGCCCTGACCTTGTAGATGTCTGAGGGTCTAGGGGCAGTAGCACCAACCTTGGCTCCTCTCTTGCAGAGCAGGCTGACTAAACCCAAGTGTCCGGCAGCCGAGGCAAAGCAGAGAGGGCTCATGCCGTTCTCGGACACCACGTCCAAGGTAGCCCCGAACTCCAGCAGCAGGCCAGCCATCTCCTGGTGGCCCAGGTGGGACTGGACACACAGCACCGGGCCGTTATTCAGCACCTCTGTCCTGTAGTTCACATTGGCCCCGCCTAGCATCAACAGACGACTCACCTGCAAGAGCAGCACACATGAAATACAAATGGAATTCAACTGTCTTATCAAATCGTATAAGAAAAACATGAGCATGGAATTAAACATTTTGGCTTCCCTAAACCTGAAAATAGAGGCCTGGCTGGGCTAGCGGTAATGCCGCATCCTTCGGTTGTGATGTGTGGGTTGACTCATAACTCGCAGTCCCCGCAGCTGTATCTGTGGGGCGGCGAGTTTATGGTCATGAAATATTGTATGGATGAAGGGCGGGGTGGGTTGAGGAAGGAGAAAACAATGCCTTAAAAAATCCATAAATGTATCAAATCAAATTTGATTTGAAACATGCGCTGAATACAACACCTTACTGTGAAATGCTTACTTACAAGCCCTTACCCAACAATGCAGTTTTAAGAACATAGAGTTAAGAAAATATTTACTAAATAAAATTAAAACAAATAAGGTAGGGGCAAAGTGACTATGCATAGGTAATAAACAGCGAGTAGCAGCAGTGTCAATGCAAATACTCCGGTGGCCATTTGATTAATTTTTCAGCAGTCTTATGGTTTGGGGGTAGAAGCTGTTAAGGAGCCTTTTGGACCTAGACTTGTGCATTTTATGTCTATAGGCCACATTGAGATTTGCTTTCATTATTTTAGGCCATCTGGCATTCTTGCGTAAGCCTAAGCTTCAGGGCCAAACTGTAGCCTACTTGCCAATCGCCAAATGCTTTTGGGAATGGGCAGAAAAAGTTAACGTCGATCCATGGAGGCAAAAAGGACAATGTCCGAGATTAATTCAATTCAATAAGTGAAAAGCTATGAAATGGAGAGTTGAAAATAAAGAGAAGAGAGGGCCAGAAAAGTAATGTTTGGGAAAGATTTGGTGACGTGGTAAAAGAGGATTATTTTGTGTGATGATTGTGTGGCAATATACATATTCGACAGTCACAAGACGGGGACTTCAAATAGGCCTTTGGTACGTCAAGGGAACTGTAGCCTACTGTTCAGATGGGTTAAATGGAAACTGAAATCTGGACACTGACAGTAGGTATATAACCTCTCATATAGCCTTCATATTAACTCCTGCAGAATTAAGCACTTATTGCAGTAAAGTGATACACCAAGTGTACATTTGGACTCTGGAACAGGAGTAGAGAAATATGATTTCTTTCTTTCAGCATCTTGAGAGAATGCAAATGCACAGTTAGATACCGTCTGTAGAAGTGCTATGTTTATCAGCAACATAAAAGCTGATAGTGTTTCAACCACATAAAATATGCATCCAAGCCGAACTGAAATGTTTACATTTTAGTCATTTAGCAGGCGCTCTTACATTTTCTGAAGAAATCTTATCAGAAACATGTTGGGTCGTTTTCACAGCTTTCTATTTCCTTGCAACCGGTCAAACAGATTTTTGCAACAAAAAATAAATAATTAAATGTTATTGTCACACCCTGACCATAGTTTGCTTTGTATGTTTCTATGTTTTGGTTGGTCAGGGTGTGAGCTGGGTGGGCATTCTATGTTACATGTCTAGTTTGTCTAGTTCTATGTTTGGCCTGATATGGTTCTCAATCAGAGGCAGGTGTTCGTCATTGTCTCTGATTGGGAACCATATTTAGGTAGCCTGTTTGGTGTTGGGTTTTGTGGGTGATTGTCCTTAGTGTCTTGATGTCATTGGTCTGTGTGTTTGTGCACCAGTATTAGGATGTTTCGGTTTTCACTACGTTTTTGTATTTAGATTCGTGTTGCTTCAGTTTAAATAAACATGGATCGCAATAGACACGCCGCATTTTGGTCCGACTCTCCTTTGCCTACAGAGAACCATGACAGTTATTGCATTTTCTTCTCGATCCCTAAATGTCTTTGCTCTGTAAAAGAAGCAGAGACCACAGAGAAAAATGTACCGACGTCAACTAGATTGAAGCATTCATTCTATCAATTTATGACATTATTCTGGTGAGCAAGGGTTTATTTAGTCTTCTAGGGCAACATATAATGACAGAAGAGAAGCTGCATGTATCTAAGTATAGATAAGTTGACTACATATAGCCTATCAAAATATTAGAAATAAGCATATAAGCAGAAACATATCTAAATCTGTCAAAAAATCCTGCACCCCCTGTCAAAAAAATCGTTCCCCTGTCTCTGACTGTACACTCTTAAAAAAAAGGTGCTATCTAGAACCAAAAAGGGTTTTTGACTGTACCCATTGTAGAACCCTTTCAATAACCCCTTTTGGTTAAAGGTAGAACCCTTCCCACCGAGAGTTCTACATGGAACCCAAAAGAGTTCTACCTGAAACCAAAAAAGATTATCTTATGGGGTCAGCCAAAGAACCCTTTTGGAACCCTTTTTTCTAAGAGTGTAGCCAACAGGCATTTTCTATATTAGCAGGTTAGAGTCGGGCGCGGGCCTCAGATTTTCACTTCATCACACATAGTTGGGTGGTTGCGGATGGGTTAGCAATTGCGGGTGGACATACAGCTGACCGGCACACCACTATCCTCAGGCACATGTGTATTTTGTCGGCATAGGTTCAAATCTGACCTACTGCTCTTTGACACATCCTTTCTCTATCTTCCCCCACTGTCATCTCTCTCAATATCTGACCTTTAAAAATATTTTTGAAAAAAGAAAATCGAGCATGGAATTCAGCCAAATAGATTTTTTTATTTATTTATATATATATATATATATATATATATATATATATATATATATATATATATATATATATATATATATATATATATATAATTGTTTCCTAGCTTTAAACATGACCTTACCACAATTCTCAGATTGTTTTAAACTAAATTCGATTGCACATATAGTCATTTAGAAATGCATTCAACGCAAGAGTACACAGTGGAAATTATCTAGTGTTGCGATAATCAGAGCATATTCTTCTTCTCCTTGATAAGGAATATAATAATTTATGTTTAATCAGACGAGGCGTCAAACCCAGTGAGTGTTAAAAGAAGAGGAAATTGAATTTGCTTTATTTACTGGCGGAACCACAACGGAATAAATTAGCACCAATGATTCTTAGGGGGCATTGGAGGACAAGGAACAACTCTGTCTGTAACTGTCTTCATGAGAGATGTTACACTCAAACAGAATATTTCACACGGGGAAAACAGAGATGATAATGTTTAAGCATTAACAAAACAACACTCTAAGCGTTAACAAAACAACACTCTAAGTGTTAATAAAACCACACCCTAAGCATACTGCTAATGGCAAACAAAAATATATATTGTTTTTGCTTAAAGCTACAATACATCATTCCCCACTGATAATTGCCTTGTACGCCTTAGGAGGACTATTTTCTATCTCCCGCCATAATAGACAGAGCAGGGCACGTAGACAGACACAGAGCCAGGCATAATTTAACATAAAAAATGATTTTGCCCACTCTGTCATTAACGTGCGTTCTTGTTTATTAAATTAAAAAGGGCTCTGTAATTACTTAGAATGGCACAGCCTCCTTTTCCCCCACAGAGAGCAGCATCACAGATAGCAGATGGATCAAACTAATGGAAGAGAGTGCAACCTGCATCAATCTATCGGAGCCAGTGAGCATCTTGGTGAGATTTCCAATGAGCTGTTGTTCATCGGTGGCGAGCCCACACTCATCACCGTAAGTGAGTATTTCCAAGAAACATCACAATGCTTATCATAACACACACTGGGAGCCATCAGTGGAATTAACAAGCACTCAGGGAGGACATTCGAGGTGAGGAGAGTAGATTACAATAATACTACTGTGCTAATACAAATCCCTGGTGGAAAAATGTAATAGGAAAACATTCAGGGAGACACAATGACCAGTGTGTTCAGGCAACATGCATGCGCTCAAGAACATACAGTGGGGTCCGAAATGATTGACACACAGCAATAATGACAGTATAAAAAGATTCTCATAAACTAAGTCTTGAAAAGTTTAATATTTGGCCCAATATACCTAGCACGCAATGATTACATCAAGCTTGTGACTCTACAAACTTGTTAGATTCATTTTTGCAGTTTGTTTCGTGCCTAATTGAAATTAATGGAAAATAATGTATTGTGCCATTTTGGAGTCACATTTATAAATAAGAATAGAATAGGATAGGAATAGAATAATAGGCTTCTAAACACTTCTATATTAATGTGGATTCAACCATGATTACAGATAATCCTGAATGAATCGTGAATAATGAGAAATGAGAAAGTTACAGAGGATCAAAGATCATACCCCCAAGGCATGCTAACCTTTCATCATTACCAATAACAGGGGAGGTTAGCATGTAATACAATAACAATATAGAGTTCTGAGCATACAATATAGCTCAATATTTGAATTATTTATTTTATACAGTCATTATCGCTCATCAATCATTTTGGACCAGTCTATATGTCCGTGCTGGGGGTAGGTCTAGTGCAGGGGTACTCAACTACTATGTGAGAAGGTCCAGTGACACAAAGGTCCGGATGGATATCGTTCTTTATCGGCGCTGTGGTACAGCCGCAGTAACAAACATAGTCGTCTACGACTTAGGAAACATGTTGTTATATAAAATGTACATTAAATACAGAAAATGAGACTAAAAATTTCAATGAATTACAACTTATTTTGAATGCAAACATGTGCAACATTGCAGAAGAGCAAAAGTGGTTGCATAATTGTCTATGCATAAAGTGCACTGTGAACTTGAATTATAATAAAATAAAGTACATGTTTTCTGGAGAAGAAAGGAAAGTTTAACAAAAATAATAATCTGAATGCACAGAATGTCTCTGTGGGCCATGCAATATTCATGTAGAAGTCACTCTGGGCTTGCATCAATGAGAGAAATTACACTTTCTGTCTCCTGCCAATGCTTTGAACTTAGGCACTAATGGTGTGAGAACAACTCTTGAGACACTGGTGCCGTTGTTCATTGGTGAACCTGGAGCAGTATTTGTTTTTAATAAAGTTCATTGTGGAAAAAGCTGATTCACAGCTGTATGTGGAGCCAAACATGGTCAGAATGTATAGTGCCAGTTTCTTGAGAACAGGGACATCAGCTGCAGGCACCATCTT